>NW_026057585.1:34278931-34410914 GCF_023721935.1 Panthera uncia
TTTTTTTTTTTTTTTTTTTTTCCTTCCCCTC
Source organism: Panthera uncia (assembly GCF_023721935.1). Lineage (NCBI taxonomy): Eukaryota > Metazoa > Chordata > Mammalia > Carnivora > Felidae > Panthera > Panthera uncia. Next base: position 34,278,963 of record NW_026057585.1, read on the forward strand.
CCCCATGGGTTCCTGTTAAGTTTCTCAGGATCCACATGAGAGTGAAAACATATGGTATCTGTCTTTCTCTGTATGGCTTATTTCACTTAGCATAACACTCTCCAGTTCCATCCACGTTGCTACAAAGGGCCATATTTCATTCTTTCTCATTGCCACGTAGTACTCCATTGTGTATATAAACCACAATTTCTTTATCCATTCATCAGTTGATGGACATTTAGGCTCTTTCCATAATTTGGCTATTGTTGAGAGTGCTGCTATAAACATTGGGGTACAAGTGCCCCTGTGCATTAGTACTCCTGTATCCCTTGGGTAAATTCCTAGCAGTGCTATTGCCAGGTCATAGGGTAGGTCTATTTTTAATTTAAAAAAGTTTTCTTTAATGTTTATTTATTTTTGAAAGAGCACGCGCGAGAGAAAGCATGTGCACGAGTGGGGGAGGGACAGAGAGAGAGGGGACGGAGGATCCGACGTGCTGACAGCTCTGACAGCAGAGAGCCCTATGCAGGGCCCGAACTCACGAACTGCGAGATCATGACCTGAGCTGAAGTCGGATGCTCAACCAACTGAGCCACCCAGGCGCCCCGGTATTCCCATTTTCAAGACAAGAACTGAAGCCTGGCAATGATACGAGCCTTACTCCAGATCTCATAGCTGGTAGTGGTGGAACTGGGATTTGAGCCCACGTGTCTTGATTCTATATTCCACTCTTTTTGCGCTACCTGTTTTTCTTTTTATTATTTTTTTAAAGTAATCTCTGCACCCAGTGTGGGACTCGAACTCACTACCTGAGATCAAGAATCTGATGCTTTACTGACTGAGCCAGCCAAGTGTCCTGTGTAGGACCTGTTTAATGTATTATTAACCAGATGTTGAAATTCTATATAATGAAAGATGCCAAATTTTGAATCATTATATCTATAAATCATATTAGGTGCCTTTGTATCTAAAGGACTTGGAAATAATGGAAAATTTCAGAAACTTAAGTTGAATAGAATCTAGGTAGTTGTTCAATTGACAGCTATCATTCCTGGCAAACTAGGAAATCAGAGAAATACCCTCTTGACTCTCACGAGAACAAGAGAAGAATGTGAAGAGGCATAATTTTCCTACTGAAACTGTGGAATAAGCCAAACGTACATATTTCCACTGGGGTTAGAGGACGGCAATGACTTTTGTTTCTGAAATTTCACTTACGGTTTTTTTCTTCTCAAGTTCCAGCTCCATTTCCTTCTTTTCTTGTTCACGAATTTTCTTGCGCTGTTCTACATATTCCAGATGCTTGACTTCTCTTTCAAAGTAGTAGCTCATACTTGATGCCTGTTAGAAGCACAGGCCCGTGAGAGGGGAGCCCACATGGAAGTCCCCATATTCTTCACAGGGCTCTAGAAGAATTCCTGCTACTTTTAATTCATTAGGTGGCTTGCCTGCTTTGGGATACTGCCCATAGGCCCATTGCCAGAAGAGCGAGCTCAATGAGGGGGCTACTGTGCTTGGGTTCAGGGCCCTGCAAATCGGAGGATTCCATGAAAGGAGTGGGGTCAGAAAGAGAGAGCAACAAAAAATTACTATTTTGTAAAAGAAATACTCAGGGATTGATCTTTTCCCTTTTCTTGCTTCTCACTTCTAAGCCTGAGGAAAGGTTCATATCATCAACCAAACTTGGAAAACCCAGATGAGGTTATCAGTATAAACCCTAAAGGGACTGGAAGCAGAGCTGAGTTCCTGGTCCCCTGGAGGACTTAGTGTGTGCACATTAAGAACAGAAGCAGCAACGTCAGGAAAGAGACCTTGGGCAAGGAGGCCAAGGGAGGGAAACTTTCTGCTTGCCAGGAACTAGGCTGATGTTGGGACTTGTAATGGATTGCAATCTCTGTATTTAATGTTGGCTGTATATATATTTATGTATTTCTATTCTCTGATTTTCTTTTTATCTCCCAGTATTAACATTACTTGAAACCTTTGGGTGGTGCCTATAGGGGGGTAGAAGACTGCCCCCTCAGCCATGCTGCCTGCAGTACAAAAAGTTGGGGGGAGATGGGGTAGAGGTGGGTGATGGAGAGATGTATCAAAATGTTAACTGGGCCTCCAGGAAGGGCGTCACTAAAATAGGAGTCCTGTGCTTCAGTTACAACCTGAAAATGATATCTTATGAATCCCCAAATCAATTCTTTGCTTTAAAAATGTTTTTAATGTTTTTATTTATGAGAGAGAGAGAAAGAGAGAGAGAGAGAGAGAGAGCAAGCGAGCATGATCAGGGGAGGGGCAGAGAGAGAGAGAGAGCCAGAGGATCTGAAGCGGGCTCTGTGCTGACAGCAGAGAGCCCACTGTGGTGCTCAAACTCACGAACTATGAGATCGTGACCTGAGCCGAAGTCAGACGCTTGACTGACTGAACCACCTAGGTGCCCCCAAATCAATTTTCTGAATCTGGGCTTCATTTACTTGCCTTCTCTTTCAGCACATTTGTTTTTTTGTGGTTCCAAGCTATGTAATTCATACAACAGAAATACATCCCCTTATTTTGGATTGTACGCTTCTTTTGTTTTCTCACATAGCAAAAATGCTGTCATTTCTAAACACTTCTAAAACATGCCTCAGCAATATCTGGTCACATAAATCCTCAGAGCCAAAAGTTACTAACCTCATTGGTGGAAGGGTGACTTAATGTCCAAGGAATTTCCAATATATGCAGTGTTCCATAATAATCAGCTATGGCTATAAATTGCTGCTTAGCTGAAAGATCCAGAAAATGGGGGAGAAAACAACTCAACAGTCAGAAATCCATACTGGAGGTTAAACGTGAAATGTGTTTGGTGTTGTGGTCTTCCAAATGACCTGTTGTGGTTACAGTAATCTTGGCATCTTCATCAGACATTAATGACTGAGGACCATATTAACGTATAAAAATCATCTTTTCCAGTTGATGACATGAAAGTGGAGACCCTGAGCCTTTGTCAGCCACCCTGCCCACTTCAAATCTTGTCTTCTTGGTGCTTATGTAAGGAGTGTGGCTCCTCACTGAGGTTGACCCTCTGTGTGGCTGGGCCACTGGGCAGACTTGAGAAGTGGAGATAACACAGGGAAAGATTTTCAAAGAAAAATCATGAAGCCAATTTTCACCAAAGACTCACTAAGGGCTAAAGGATACCACTATAAACACAAAGAATGTTTTTAAGAATTTTAATTTTCTATCTTATCATAGGTTTTTTTTTTCTTTTTCTCATTCTCAGAAGGTTTGGTTTAAATTGTTAAATCCTAGACTCATAATCCCTGGATATGTACAAAAGCAATGTTTTGTAGCAAAGATGAAAAAAAAAATACTCTGATGACACATATGACTAAGCAATAGCTGGACTGTGACATTCTAGAAATTTTGAAGACTGAATTTCTAAATGTAATATTTCAAAGAGAGAAATGCATGGAAAGACAATTTTATGCCTGTACACCTGTGAAAGGGAAACTTTTATTTTTTTATTTTAGAGAAAGAGAGAGAGAACATGCTAGTGGTTGTGAGGGGCAGAGGGATAGAGAGAGAGAACACCAAGCAGGCTCCATACTCAGTGCGGAGCCTGATGCTGGGCTCTTTCCCATGATCCTGGGATCATGACCTGAGCCAAAATCAAGAGTTGGACACAAATGACTGAGCCACCCAGGTGCCCTGAAACTTCTTTTAAAAGTGGCAAATATACTGGGTTTACATAGAAAGTAGCGCTTGAGTAAAACAAATAAATTAGGACAAAGGATATCAATTCCAGCTTTCCAAGGAAACATCCTCGAATTTCTGCTTGCTTTGTTATACATGTTTTTTCCTCATAATTAGTTTAAAGGTTAAAGTTTAAATAGATAAATGACCCCAGAGAGTCATTTGATCTCATGAAAAGAACTGCTTGATATTGTCTAGGGAAAAGCCCCCCAAATTATAAAATATTGAAAATTTGTGACATAATGAAAAAATAAAGATACAAGAATGATTCCATTTGGGAAAAAAAGCAGCAAAAGGTAGCAAAGATTTATGGATCATCCTGTCTGACCTGGAGAAGATAAGGATGCTCTTCATTTTGTGGTTCAAAATCAGCCTCTGCTTGTCATACTAAATATGCCTCAGAAATAATCATTGATGAAGAAAACAATGAGAGAAATGCAGGTTGTATCCAAAGTTTGAGTGCAAGAAGAAAGGGGAAAGAAGGGAGGAGGAAGGATGGGGTGGGATGGACAGAAAAACAAAAACAGAGAAAAAAAGATTAGAGACTTTCCAGATGAATGTCAAAATGTTCCTGAGTTACCCCCCAAGAAGCAAAATAACTTAGGTCATTTAATCAGAATTAACATACCAGTAAAAGTCCAGGGTTTGATGTAGGTGATCATGGTTATGCAGATGTTTTGTGACTGGGCTGGCTCATGGGTTTTCTCCAGAAGGTCCCAGATATCGATGTATCCATCTTCTCGGCCAATATAGAAGACTCCAGGCCTTGTCAGGGACCAGTGGCCTGCTGTGTACCTTTTTGGTGCACAGCATGACTGAAGGAGGGGTCCAGTCTTTAAACAAATTTTTAAAAAGACACATGAAAGCTTTTGTTATTACCTAATGTGTATTCATAATGATTTCCTTTAAGTACACTCAGATGGCTATGATCATGGAATAGCAGAAATTATGCCCACTCAGAACTCTCATTTCTTTTTCTTGTAGGGTTTTACATAATGCCAACTCTTTTCCTTCCTGTGTATTTTTTGATGATTTTTTTTTTTTTCTTATTTGAGTTGCTTTTTAGAAAAGATCAAACCTTCCAGTCAAGCCGGAGATTGGTGGATGTTAGATAAATAAAGGTTATAAGGAAATTTTGCTTATGTCTTTATTTTGCTGTTGGGTGTCTGTTTCCCATGGAAACAACTTTGGCAGCCAGAAAAAGAGCAAATAGAAAGTCAGTTCCAGCTGTGCGCTGCATCCAATGCCTTATAAATCCTATTTGGAAAAGACTTTAGACCAGCAAAGTATTACAAGATCATCTTCTCTTTTCTTTACCATGGATAATTTGTCCTCTTTGGGGGGGTTTTCATACAGAGAAAAAATCAGAATGTGCTTTCTTCCCACTGTCCTGCTCCACTTGGCGATTAAGTGTACCCATTTACCTCCTTATACCTGAAGAGACTAAACTAAACCGTGGGGCTGTTTCCTACCGTCCAAGACATGTATAAGAAACTTTCTTGTGGAGAATGAAGAATGTTTCAGATTCATGGACTCCTTAGAGGTGACACTCCAATTCTGTTCTTGCCCACCTCGCCCAGCTCCTTCCATTTCTGTGGGCAACCAGGTTCCTGACCCCTGAATTGTCTATGGACAATCTTGCCTAAATTTTCTTTTTCTTTAATTACAAAACTGATACTTTTTCACTGTAAAAAAAAAAAAATTGAACATATGGAAGTACATTGGTATAAAGTAGAAGTCCTTTTGTGGATGATTGCTTTAAGTAGTTTACAATTATTTCAACGACAAACTGATACATATGTTCACACAGTTATTTGTGTAAATTAGAGTTTGAGAAGTGAAAGAGTTAGGTCAAAGAATATGTATATGTATATTTTATCACTTTATTTAAAGAATATATATATTCTTGGGGCTCCTGGGTGGCTCAGTCGGTTAAGCATCCAACCTCACCTCAGATCATGATCTCGCAGTTTGTGAGTTTGAACCCCGCACTGGGCTCTGTGCTGACAGCTCAGAGCCTGGAGCCTGCTTTGGATTCTGTGTCTCCCTCTCTGTCTGCTCCTCCCCCACTCATGCTCTGTCTATCTCTGTCTCAAAAATAAATAAACATTAAATTTTTTTAAATAAATAAAAAAATAAAAAAGAATTTATATATATTCTTTATTAAAGAATATGGATATTTTTATTCATTTTATTCAAAGAATATATATTCTTTGCTAAAGAATATGTATTTGTATAAATATAAATTTATTATTATGTATGTGATTATTTTTCAAAGAATATATAAATATTACAGCTATGAAATAAAAAATATATATTTCAAATTTTGATAATATTTTTTTTAAGTTTATTTATTTATTTTGAGAGAGAGAGCATGAGAAGAGAAAGGGCAGAGAGAGGGAGAGAGAGAATCCCAAGCAGGCTTTGTGGTGTCATTGCAGAACCTGACTTGGGGCTTGAACCCATGAGTCATGAGATCATGACCTGAGCTGAAACCAAGAGATCGATGCTTAACCGACTGAGCCACCCAGGCACCCCAGATTTTGATAAATCTTCTTAAATTGCACACTGAAGAGACATGCCATACTGATTTTCACACACCCTTGCTTCACTGGATTTTATCAGTCTTTCCAGTTTTTGGCAATTTAATTTCTATTTGCCTGGAACCAGGCCCTCTCCTAATCCTGGCTGCCAGAATTCTGGCACTGGCCCACTGTGGCCCATGCATGTGTCTGGTCTCCTGGCAACAGACAGACCCCTTAGCTTGCTTACTCCCCCATTCTAAACCTGTGGACATATTCCTGGTGCAGAAGCAAAGTTGACAGACCCAATGCTTCTCCTTGGACTTCAGACAGTAACTAGCATTCCATCATGTATTTTAAGGGGGAGGAAAACCATAAAGCCAATCAACCGCCCACAATACATATTGTGAAGAAAAGACTGTTAGATCTTGGCAAGAGATGTAAATATTGTTTCCTTCCCTCAGGAAAGAAAGGCAAATTGTTGTGTTTTCAAAGGGCTTACAGTGGTTCTGTTGACAAGCTGGACCCCAAGCCATCTGTTCTAATTTCTCTAAAAAGTGTCCCCAGGGCTCTGTTATGTCAGAACAGTCTGTTGTTCCCATTGTCTTTCTCAGTAACAAAGGACCACACACCCACTCTTCCATTTTTCAGGCAACTTACCGTAATACCTTCTTTCCAGATGGCCAGGTTCCATCCTCCAATGGTGAGGATAATGTCCTTGTAAAAAGGTGACCTCTGAACAGTGTGGACAGCTCCATCATGGACGGCATAAAGGCTCACTGGCTTCTTTGCTGTTGGGGTGGAAAAGGCCATTTCATCGTTAATAATAGTGTTTACATTCCCGCATGATGGATGGTCAGACCTCCAGTAGATGGACAGGTCCTGATTAATGGGCTCCAAGAGTAGATAACCAGAGGTCAGTTGGGGTAAATGAATCTGTCAAGGGACAGCTCTTCCTCTTTTTATGGAAAGTCCAGAGAATTTCCATCAAGGTCATTTTTCCAGTTCAAAGGAATACTTCATGTTCTTATTTATTTATTCATTCATTCATTTAGTTGCTCAAAATATATTTGTGGATTACCCATATGTACCTATAGGTACTGTAGATGGCTGGGTAAACAATGGTTAATAAATGAACGTGATACCGCCAGCATGGAGCTTACAGTCTAATGGAAAAGACAGATACTCAATAAACAATATCCAATATCCAATAAACAAATCCCAAAGTATATAATAAAAATATGTTAAAAGTGTTATGGGGGGGAAATTACAAGATAGATAACAAGGGACATCCATAATTTGAATTGAATGAGCAGAAAAGACTTCTCTGAAGATGAGTCCTTTAGTCCTTTGTAGCACTTTGGTGTGGGAACATTTTAATGTAGAGGAATATTCCAGACCGGGGGAACAACACACACTGGAGTCCTGTGGAGAGAAGTGCTTAGTGCCTTTATACATTTGAGGAAGACAGTAAGACTGAAGTCTGGTAATCCCAGCATGAGACATATGAAACAGACAGGGACCAGGAGGGTCCAGACCATGCAGGCCCTTGTAGGACAGGAGTTTAGATTATTTTCTAAGCATAATGGGTTTCAAAAAAGGCCTTTAGGCCCAGAAGACAATCTGACTGATTTCCAAAGATTCTCTGACTGCTGTGAAGAGAATGGATTAACAACAGGTAGAAGAAAAGAGAGGACTCCATAGGAAGTAGTTCTGGTGAAAGAGCATGGTGGCTTGGATGCAGGTACATGGAGAAGAGTGGATGATCAACAAATATTTGCAAGCTGGAATTGACAAGACTTAGAGATGGCTTGAGCAGGACGGCTGAGAATGACTGGCTTCTGGCAGGAGCAACCAGCTCAGTGGAGTTTCCATTTATTGCCACTAGGAACACTAAAGGGGAAGCAGGTTTGGACATTAAGATCAAGAGTTCCCTTTAGTCTCTGCTCCAACCCAGGGGTCCTCCTTTCCCCTAAGGTGTCTACCCCACCATTGCTTGGGTCTCCTCTCCCCCAGGTCTGGCTGCAGAGCTGGCTCCTCCCCACTCCTTGCTGCCCACACCCACTGCAGGGATGGCCACAAAGATAAGAGCCTATCTAGGCCAAACCATGATGTCTGACTACTTTATATCCAAATCATGAACTTATTGTGAATCCCATCATATTGATAGCTATGTGAAAGCTGGATTTTTTTTTTCTCAGAACCCCATGGAAACATTAAGCAGAAACACACACACACACACACACACCTACTGAATCTTGCTCATAAAGTAGAATTTCAAAGAGATATTTGTCCGCTCATATTCATAGCAGCATTATTTGCAATAGCCGAAATGTGGAAGCAACCCAAGTGTCCGTGAACAGATGAGGGAATAAACAAAATATGACACACACATACAATGGAATATTATTCATCCTTCCAAAGGAAGGACATTCCAACATATGCTACAACATGGGTAAAACTTGAGGATATTCTGTTTAGGGAAAGAAACCAGTCACAAAGATACTGCACAATTCCACTTACGTGAGGTATCTACAGTAACCACACTCATAGAGACAAAACATAAATGGTGGCTGCCAGAGGCTGAGGGGAGAGGGGAATAGGAGCTAGTGTTTCACTGGTGCAGAGTTTTAGTTTTACAAAATGGAAACAGTCCTGGAGATTGGTTGCACAACAATGTGAACGTACTCAATAGTACATTATCAACTTAAAAATAGTTAAGATGGTAAATTTCACATTTATGTATATTTTGCCACAGTCTAAAAATTATTATATTATTATTATATCTTTTCCTTCCCTTTATACTTTTAAGGACCTTTAGTTCCATTTAGCAATGAATAGAGCTGTCCTTAAGTTATTAACTGGAGTACCAGCGGCCCCAGGCCAAGTTGCTATGAGAAAATTACAATAAACAAAGAAGTAGTTTCCAGAATCATTATCTAATGCAAGATTCAGGACAGTGATGTGATTAAGAGCATAGAGCACCTAGGTTCAAACCCTGGCGATGCTACCCCATAGGGTTGCTGTGAGGATTAGTGAACTAATCCATGGAAAGTACTTGGAAGAGTGCCTGAAACATGGCATGTGCCCATTTGTGAGTAGAGCACATGAAATAATTATGTCGATTGTCATCATTCACCTGCATTTTTTTTTTCTGGCTTGTCACTTAGATCATCTGGAAATTTTGTTTGATTTGGACTTCTTTATCACACATATCTCATTCAGGGTAATATATCTTTCAGAACCTTTTTCTTAGAAGAGGAAATTCTCCTTCCTGCCTTGTTGTTGATAAGAATATGGGGTTCCTAGCAAATCAAGAAGGACTGGGTCCCAGTAACGGCCTCATCTTTACTCAGGCACACTCCACGGTGTTTACGAAAAACATTAGGCTGGCAGCTCCTAAGGAAAACACTGCCAGTTCACAGAATGTAATAAGGAAAGCAGTGCACAATTTAGAGAGTCTATACATTGAATTTCTCTGAATCTCAACCATTATTCAATGGGAACAACAGTGTTGTTTGGCTTTCCATGTTACAAAATGCTTGACTGATGATTTTAAAATATTTTAAAGTATTGTGATGATTTAAAAGTAGACTTCAAGTAAGTGGTTAAAGCTATTTCCCGTTTTTTGTTGTTGTTGTTGTTGTTTGTTTTTGCAGTGAACTATATGTCAAGAAATTAAAAGCAACTCTTCTTCTTCTTTACTAACCCACATCCCATTGGTCACAAAATCCTGCCATGGTGACTGCTAACTCTCTCTTATATTTCCTCTGCTGCACATCCCTGTTACCATGCCTGTACTTAGTCCTCTCCATCTCTCATCTAGATTATTGCTGGTGGTCATCCTACTTCTACTGTAAGTCACACCAATAAATTAATCCAGCTATGCTTTCCTGCCAGAGTGATTTTCTGATTATACTGGTGGCACCAGGATAAGGTTCAGAGCTTATTAGGCACTCAAGGCTCTTAGCCATTTGGACCCAATTGTCCTTCCTGGTACCTCTCCTGCTGCCCTCTCTATGGGCTATGCTTTGGCTAGGAGATCACCCTGTTTCCTAATTGTCCACTGCTCTTTTGGGCTTCCATGTTTTTGCATTTATTATTCCTTCTACTTAGCATGTCTTTCTTCAACTGGAAAATTGCAATCCACCCTTTAAGATCCAGTTCAACTATCTCTCTTCAGTGGAGCCCTTTCTTAATAGCACAAGAGAGTTGGTCCCTTTCTGGGTTCCCATATCACTCTGTGTTTGCTTCTAACCATAGCACTAATGACAGTGTAATGTCATCATTTGTTTATGTTTTTGGCTTTTCTAATAGATCATGGAACTCCTCTGGGAGAGGATAATATCTTGTTCATCTTTTTTTTTTTTTTAATGTTTATTTCTTTTGAGAGAGAGAGAGAGAGAGTGAGTACTTACACACCTGGGCAGAGGAGGGCCAGAGAGAGAGGGAGAGAGAATCCTACACACCATGAGATTATGACCTGAGCCAAAATCAAGAGTTGAATGGTTAACCAACTGAGCCACACAGGCGCCCTGATATCTTGTTCATCTTTGCATCCCCAGTGTCTGGCACAGATTAGGTTATCATTAATGAATTGATGAATGAATGAAAGTAAGAAAGAAAGAAAAAACATCAGTAAGTTTCAAACATAAACTCTTGGGTTTCTAAGTTTATTGTCATTGGTTATTCTATAAATGGAATAAAATCCATTTAAAATAAATAACTAGCCCTTTTTGTCAGGGTTCACCTCCAAAGCAGTTTAAGAATCTGACTCTATGGTAAGACCCCAAGAAAGTCTCTGAGATCAGATAGAACACCAGTGCATAACCAATTCATGGCATCAAGGTCTCGATTTGTGTCCCAGCAGGACAGTAGAGACAGTTGCCATGTGCATGCAATATGTGCACAATTAATATTCATGACTTATTGAATAAACAGATACATGAATAAGCATACAAGTAGCTGAATGTAATTCATTACATCTGATACATAATTTTGAGTTCAACTTTTAAATCATGGAATTCAAAATGAATAGAAAGTGGAAAATCAGTCTCGGTTCTGCAAGCATTTGACGTTTCCTTGGGTCACATCTGATTCTCTCTCAATGCCCCACTCTTACCACTAACACACATTTGGGTTTCTGGCGGGAAGTTCTAGGTCAGAAAACTGGGAGTACTTTTGTTTCCAGGTTAATATGGCTACCCTGGAGGCAGTGCTGGGAAAGCAAGCCTTCCCAGGTCTAAGGCAGACTCCACTCTGCCGAGCCAGACTCAGTAGATAGAAGTGGAGGGAGTGAAGTTTGAGGCAGAGACCTGAGACCCAGCAGTTGTCCCCTGCAGGCTGTATCTCTGACCTCCGACTCCTTTCAATCACTCACATGCCCACTGTCCTAACCTCCGGTAGGACTGACCAGTACCCCTTGTGCAAACCTCGCCTGGCTGCTCCACCTCACTGCTCCATGGTATTCTAGCAGTCCCAGCAGCTGCCTCTTCCTGTACTTATGGTTATTCCACATTTTGAAGTGTGGCTCGAATAAGTTTTCGTGCCAAGATAAAATCCAAGCCTTTAAATAAGTAGTTGTAATTGTAGCAAACCTCAAGGCTCTGAGCTTTGACAGGGAGCTTAGCTTATTGGGGAGCCTGAACTCTTGATTCCTGCTCAGAGCTATGCGTGGCCCCCATATGTCTGCTCAGCTGCCCAGAGTGTGGGGCCCTGGGAACGGAGGAACACATGGACAGCACCAGTCCCGGCCTGAGAGCAGAGTCCTACTGCTGCTTCTTCATACTGTTCTGAAGTTGTCAAGATCATTGTAAACTTAGCTTATAATTTCACATCGGTTAGTATTTTTCATGTAGATGAGCTACCAAATTGTTGAATTATTAAGACAGCAACTAATTAAAAATTAAGATATTTTAAATTATCTTAGTCATTTAAGCATCAATAGATCAGTACTCCTCAAAATTAGAGGTGAAAACAAATTACATGGTGAATCTTATTAAGAATCTATATTTAGGGGCATCTGGTTTGTTTAGTCAGTCGAGTGTCGGACTCTTGATTTCGGCCTCAGGTCATGATCTCCTGGTTGGTGGGGTTGAGCCCTGTGTCGCCCCTGCACTGACAGTGCCTGCTTGGGATTCTGTCTCTCTCTCTCTCTGTACCCCTCGTCTCTCTCTGTCAAAATAAGTAAATAAAAACTTAAAAAAAAATCTATATTCAGTTCCATCAGGCTTGGGGTAGGGTCCAAGTTTGTGCGTTTCGAACAGACTTCCCAGTGAGAAAAGTGCTGCTACCGGAGGCCCTCACTTAAGTAACAAGTGCAGAGACAGGACCTCAGGTGCCTGCCCCTCTCCCATTAGCAAGGCCAGGGTTACTCAGCACTTTGCTCAAAGGAATAACTTATTCATAACACAGGAATCATCAAAACTTACCCATCAATCGGCCAGTTTCAGGGTCTCTTTCCATTTTCCAATCTGTATATATCACTCCACCTTCCTAAAAATATTACAGGTTCCTGATGAGTACAAAGACAATCAAAGGGACTAACGATCTCATATTCATGTGCTAAGATGGACTGTGACCCAAACAAAAACAAAGGTGCAGGCTAACATAATCAAATGATAATTTGACACAGTGCAGGGAAGGCTTAAACATTTTTTACATTGAACAAAAAAAGGAATTTGTTACATTTTTATTTACACATAGTGAAATGGAGAACACAGGCATTTATGGAGATAATCTATGTACACAAGTTCCAACTGCTGAGTTCTTAAACTTTTGTTAATTGGAAATTGTCCACTGGGCTGAAAGCTCCAGGAAGGGATCTGGTGTGACTTATTCAGTGATTTGTTCTCAGCATGATACAAAGTCAGTATTTTAAAAGTTTTGTGGAGTAAGAGGAAAAAGGAAATATAAATTCATAATATGGTGTCATTACCTTTTAAAATTGAGAACAGGAAGTGAAGTTCCACTTAAATAACATAACTAGTAATAATATATATTCCAGCTCTACTTATGGCCATTTTAAGGAGCGGGGAAGTCATAAGAACCTGGTGTAAAGAAGGGACAGAAACAACCACACAAATGGAAAAGACACAGCACTAGTGAATGGCAGAGGTGGGAGAGGTTTAGAGAAAAACATTTAGTCTCATGCCTTTTCTTATAGAAGGAGCACAGAGACTCAGAGAGGTGAAACAATATAGTCAAGGTCGCCCAGATGCAGTCTCCTAATTCCAATGTTTTTCTCACTGGATAGTAAGAGGAAAACACAGAGAAAGGTGTATAAAAAGAGGGGTTGAGAGGACTCGAAGGATGGCTTGGGACGTGTAGGCGAGGGAGAGGAGAGGGGAAAACACTGGAGTACGCAAAGTGAAGTATGCTCCCTGGGGCCAGGGCCTATTCATTCACTCCTCTGTGCTTTTGTTCATTAACTCATGTAACAAACAAGGACTGTGCTTCATGCTGGAAATTCAGAGTCAGAAGATAAGTCCTCCCTCCATTCATGCTGCTCAGAGTCTGAGGGAGCAGAGACCGGCAGATGTCTGGTGCACATGCCTAGCCTGTTGCCCGTGGCACATCACCCGCAGTTACCATTGATTGAGTGCATAGTGCTTGCCAGAGTTGTTAGGAGCTTTCTGTATATGACCCAGCCCTTGCCAGAGTCCTATAGGAGAGTTATTAGTACCTCCTGGGTCTCACAACTGATATGTGGAACACTGAAACCGAACCAAGTCAAAGAGGAATAGAATAACTTGGATCAGGTTAATAAATCCATGTTAAATGCCCATTATATCATTAGCCACCTAGCTGGGAACCTTCACGTCCTTCTCCATCCAGTTACCTGGTTCTGAGAATTCTACTCCTCCTACCCCTGTGTTGACATTCTTGGCCCACTGCTCATGCCCTCTTCATCTCTGGTTGGCCCACTTGAAATCACTGCCTCTCCAGCCTCTGCATCTCCCTGGCTCCATTTCCTCCTGCTTCAGCCCTGTCCTGGCCAGTCTAGATGCCAGAGGGGTCTACCTCATTCTCTCTAACCAAAATCAGCCACATCAAGAGTTGGTAGAAGAGCATTCTACTGGAATGTCAGCCCGTGAGGTAGGGAATTTTGTCTGTCTGCCCACAGATATATTCCCGGGGCCAAGAACAGTGCCTGGCATATAGTAAATGCTCAATAAATATCTGCTGAATGATGGGTGAAGTTAATCCTTTCAAGGACAAGGGCTTGAAAGGCAGGGAAGAGTTTGGCATAGAAAAAGAGAAAAATCAGAGCAGCTGGAGAGAGAGAGGGAGACTGGTGCTGACGGGGGTGTAGAGATAGGAAGGAGCTAAGTTATGCAGAATCTTGTAGGCCACAGTGTGAAGAGTTTGGATTTTATTCATGGTTGAATGAGTTGTCACCGAATGGTTTAAGCAGAGGATATCATATTTTAATTTCTATTTTAAGATCTCGTGGTCATTCGTTTTTCTAAAGCTGTCATCGCCCTGCTTTAAAAACTCTGGTGTGCACAGAGATAATTCTATGATTCTACTTACATGAGGTGTCTGGAATAGTCAAATTCATAGAGCCAGAAAGTACAATGGGGGTTGCCGTGGGCTGGAGGCAGGAGTGAATGGTGAGTTATTGTTTTAATGGGTACAGAATTTCAGTTTGGGATGATGAAAACATTCTGGAGATAGATGGATGCTCAATGATATGAATGTATCTAATAGCACTGAATTAAACACTTCAAATTTATTAAGATGGTAACTTGTTACTTATATTTTTCCAGAATTAAAAAAAATTAGAATCCCAAGTTATAAAAATTGACAGCCCAAGTTATAAAACAAGTATTTGTTTGGTAAGTGCCCCATTGCTTGCCAAATGAAATTCAAATTCCCTAACATGGCAGAAAAGGCTCTTTGACTGGATCCCAACCTAGCATTTAAGGTATAGCATTCCCTCTTGCACAAATGATTCCACTGTCTCCAGACAAATCCCAGACTCCCATAATTCCAAAGCATTGTTTAGGCTGTTACTTCTGCTGGGAATTGTACTCTCATCCTGGTATTTCAGATGCCTCCTCAACCTGCAAAGTCCTAGCTAACAGTCTGGATTCCCCAACCTCCCCTGTCCTCTTCCCGTGGCTTCTGGATGGGCACTGACATGGGTAATGCTATTAATGTGTCTGCTCCATAACTAGGCAGTGAGTGCCCGGTGGACAGGGACTATGCTGTTGATTCATGTCTGACCCAGGGCCTAATGCTGTGCCTGGTGGGCATTATGCTTCTGAGAACTGGTGTAATCTAATCTTCTCATGATACTAAAGTATGAGCTCAGACTGCATTCCAGCGAGACTGAC
Source organism: Panthera uncia (assembly GCF_023721935.1). Taxonomy (NCBI): domain Eukaryota; kingdom Metazoa; phylum Chordata; class Mammalia; order Carnivora; family Felidae; genus Panthera; species Panthera uncia. The sequence goes on from NW_026057585.1 coordinate 34,294,531, forward strand.
CTATGGCGTCTTTCCATGGTTTAGGAAAAAAACCCTTTATTTCAGAGAAATAGAGTCATGAATGAAGATTATTAGGACTAAGTGAGATATACTTTGGAAAATACCTGGCACAGACCCTGCTATATAGAAAATGTCCAATGAATGTAAGCTCACTTTGGCTATTATAATAAGTGCCAAAAAATGGCAGCCATTATCATTATTATATCCAGTTGTTACTTTTGAATTGAGTGAGTTTTGCACTGTCTTTCCTACTACATTTTGCTAGCTAACAAAGCAATATATTTTCTTAGTAAATTTCTAACACTTAGCATGGTTTCTTCCATATGGTGTAGGTGTTCAATAAATATTTGCAGGTTGATCAATAAATCATTAGTAAAGAAGGTCATGCTGAATTTTATAGATTTTTTTCACATTCATCAGGAACATTTTAAATATGAATTTATGAAGCATGAAGATTTTAAAAATTCAATGCAAATAAGTATATTAAAATATGAAAATGGTATAGATATTATAAGCCTTCATAAAGCAAATGTACAATAGAGGTTATAATGAAACAGAGTAGACAAGTGGTTGCCAGGGTCTGGGGGGTGGGAGAAACAGGAAGAGGTTGGTAAAAGGGTATAAACTTCCAGCTGTAAGGTTAGTGAGTTCTGAGGATATAAGGTAAAACATGGTGACCACAGTATAACACTGTATTATATAATTGAAATCTGCTAAGAGAATATAACTTAAATGTCATCACACACACACACACACGCACAAAGATAAATATGTGAGGTGGTGGATGTGTTAATTAACTAGATGGGGAGGGAAGGCTTTCACAATGTATATGTACATCAAATCACTATGATGTACACTTTAAAATCTTACAATTTCATGTCAATTATGCCTCAATAAAACTGAAATTAAGGCTATAAGAACATATATCGACACATACACATATATATACATATATACATACATGTAAATATACATATATATAACATGTATAAATAAGAGAGCAGATAATTCTAACTCACCTCTGTTCCAACAAAGAACTTTGTGCAGAAGTCCTCTATAGGCTTGAGATTGTTGGCCAACGCACCTTCCAGATTGTGGTATGGGTTCATCTCTCCTGCCTTCACTACTTTGCTCTGGGCTAATATTTTGTCTTTCAGAGGAGTATGAATAGAAGGAGCACATATTTACAGTGAAAGACCTTTCAAAATATAGTTAGTTTATATTTTCTGCCCCTTGCCACACACATCTGCCCCATTCTCTCCCCAGTGTGGCGGGCATAAGTATGAGCATCTTTAGACTTCTAATTTAGCAGTGGAACGTGTCTTTCAAACCAAAGCATATGCAGGAACCCTTGCATGTGAAATCTATCAAAACCTGCATTGCTGTGATTAAAGGGTTTCCTGGTGGGAAGGAGGAGACCCCTCCACCTACTTTCAGGGGCTCTAAAAAGTTCCACAGCACCCAGTTTAAAAAACAGTTCTACATTATTTATATCATTTCAGAATTATTTACAGTAAAAATTGGACATAAAATATATCCTCTGGATTACATTACTTTTGATACTCTCAGTAAAACTCTCTACTGAGAAACTCATGTCATTTTTATTCATTTGGCATTGTATGGAATTTTTTTCAAATAACTCATGATTAGACTTTTAAGTATCAAAAATGATCTAACTTCAAAAAATAAATCCATCTAAAATGTATTACTTGTTTTCACAAGCACAGCACATGCATGGAACATAATTTAAAGTTTTCTGGTTAGCTCATGTTTATTACTTAAGAACACCAGGGATTGTACCGCATTATCGCTGTAACTACACATGCAAACAGAGCATAGTTAATCTGGAGGCTAGGGGCGCCTGGGTGGCTTGGTCGGTTAAGCGTCCGACTTCAGCTCAGGTCATGATCTCACGGTCCGTGAGTTCGAGCCCCATGTTGGGCTCTGTGCTGACAGCTCAGAGCCTGGAGCCTGTTTCAGATTCTGTGTCTCCATCTCTCTCTGCCCCTCCCCTGTTCATGCTCTGTCTCTCTCTGTCTCAAAAATAAATAAACGTTAAAAAAAATTTAAAAAAAAATCTGGAGGCTAAAATTCCAACACCATCTGGGCCTTCTTTCTTTTTAAAACAAAAGTCTTTTTAAAAAACAAAGATGTCATCTTGTTTTAAAACAAAAGTCTTTTTATGAGCTAAAATTAATAAATGTTATTTACCGAAGCTTTGGAAAATAGAGGAAAGCATGAGGAAAATAAGAAAAACCATCCATTATCATATTTTCCAGAGATAACCACCATTAAAATGTCTCCCTACAATTACATTTCTGTGAATATATATATTCTGTGAATATATAAAGGATTTTCTTTTAATTGGGCATTTTAGCTTTTATCCTGCTTTTTTATTCTCTTAAAGATATTATCTTGGGCATATTCCCAGGTTACTTATTAGTTTTTTTAAAATGTGACATTAAATTTCTAGGAGAGGTGGTAGAGAAATATATCCTCATCAAACCCTACTCCCCACATCTTAATACATCATCATCTAGATTATATCAACCATGGGAATACTAACAAATGAACATAAGAACCAACCAACAAACATATAAATGAAAACTAAAATAGAAGAAAACCTCAGCTACACTAAAAATATATATACCATTAAAAAAACCTATAACATAATTCTGGACAAAAGTGAGAAACAATTATGATTTTGTTGGTACAATCAACCAGTGCTTCCTTTGTTAGGGATCTACATGCTTTGGACAGTCTCCCTTCCCAAAAGATAAGACATCAAAAACAAGTAACAAGGTAAGCCAAACATGAAACCGGACTTGTAAATAGCTGTATTACAAAGTGCCAATCAACATGTCAAGAAATAACTAGGTACATTTAATCACATTGTTCTTACTAAAAGATATTATTCATATACATTTAACATGAGGAAAAAGGCATTTTTTTATCCATTTAATGTATAAAATTAAAATCATTAAAATATTTCAAATTCATCACTCTCATTTCAATGTCTGTTTTTCTCTTTCTAAATAATACACATTAACATATTAGTAGAGTAGAACGTGTATGTAATTGGTAAATAAATACATGTTTGTTGGCAATATGTGCTCAAAATTTTTTCTTGATGGGATGCAAGATGGAAAAGTCTGGAGCCCTCTGGTCTAACAAGGAGAGCCTGATCCAGGGGTCACTACCAGTAACACAAAGGAAGAGGCAAAGGTGAGATATGCTATCACGGAAGACCTAATTCTCCTAAGTGAGAGACTGGATGTAGGGACCGGAGGAGAGAGACAGGGATGACTCAAGTTGTGTTCTGGACACACGGACATTGAGGGAGCAGGTTGGGTTTAAGCCCAAGAGATAGCAAGAGGCAAAGTGGGGGATTCTCAGCAGATTAAGAGTAGACCCAGTTACTGAAAGGAGTGAGGAACGTGGAAAGCATACCACTGAAATTTGAGTTTGAGGCATATCCACGCTGAGAGGGCAGCAGAGAAAGAGGGCAGAGGAGAGAAACTGAAGAAGTATTAGGAAAGCCACAAAAACCAAGGCAGGAGCTCTGAGAAAAGGGGCTACGTTGATAGTGTTGAATGTGGTGGAGTTAAAGAGAATGAAGCCAGACAAAAATGTTGTCATCAACTGTGTTTACTCAGACTTGACTGGAATAACTTGCATATTTATTAAAATCAACATCATCCCCATGGATTTTCCATCCATGGATTTCCATCACCAGGGCCCAGCATAACAGTAGCAGCTAACACTGAATGCTTACTACATGACTACATGCCAGGTACTGAACTGTGTGCTCTACATGCACCATTTCATTCAATTCTCGCAATAACTCCCAAGGTAGTTAAGAATTAATTCTCCTTCAAGGATGATAAAGTGAGGCTCAGAGAGATTAAGTAGCTTGCCCAGGCCTCATATACAGTGGCTTACATTTATTGTGGGTTGACAAAGAGCTGTTCTTAGAGCTGTATATATATTAACTCATTTTATCTTCTCAATACTACATGAAGTCGTTACCTTCATTATTTGCTTCCGTTATCTTCATGTATCTCTTTTCAAATAAGTTTTTTGTTTGTTTGTTTGTTTGTTTGTTTTAAAGTAAGGCACAGAGAGGTATAGTAATTTGACCTGGTCAAATAATAAATTGTGGCTTTGGGGTTTAAACCCAAACTCCGGAATCTACATCCTTAACCACTATGCCACAGTGCTTAGGAGAATATAACGGAGGCTCTGAAGGCAATTACAGAGTAGGAATTCCAAAAACTTTTAGAGCAAAGTCTTCCGCAACAGAATAAACAAAAAGAACATCTTAAAGTGACTACTCAGAAGGGCAGACTACTAAGGATCTAATATGGCAGGCAAAAGCCAAGTAGCCTACAGCCACTAGGTGGCAACAGAGTGCCAAACAATGCTCCTGAGAGGGCTCCCCAGGGTGTGCCAGTGGAATAGCTGAATTTGTGATTCTTGGTGGAGAGGAGGGGGAGGAGAACCAATACAGACAATACACAGAACATGGTCAAGAAGCATATGACCATGTGTATTCTAGTCAATAGGTTCAAGTCTGGCCAGAGTAGGTGGATAGCTGACAGTGTGTCGTAAGGAAATTCAAAATACCATAATGAGATCTCAAGTAAAGTTCTGAGAGCTGGCCGTCTACACAAGAGGCCAGTCACAACCCACGGTAACTGCCTTTAGTGATAAGAGGAGTGTGTTAGCAAGATCCATTGAGATTACCAAGTGAAATTTAATTTTCTCCAGGATTTGTGGTACTGCCTGCCAACACAGACTTCTGAACACACGTAAAGGGACACAGCCAATTAAAGTCTCAGCTGAGAATTGAAAAACATGTTTGTCCGTTCCCTTTATGAACTGATTTAGCCAAATTTATCAGGTTAAATAATATTCTAAGAAAGAGAGATATATTTCTCTAAGACATATCCACAGGAAAAAAAAAAAAAAAAGAAAGAAAGAAAGAAGAAATATCCACCAAGTGACTTTGTCTGTAAAGAGAACATTCATTTGATGGGGAGTATTTCTGTTTGATGACATTGGGGGCATGCTTCAGGATTTGTTTTAAATAGGTCGTTTCTTAAGTGGATGTAGATATGTATCTATCCCACCAGAATGTAAGCTCCATGGAAGCAGGGAATTGGCTTTTCCCAGCTATATCCTCAGAGCCTGTTGCTTTGCAAGAGTTTAATAAATGTTTTGAATAAACACAGATATAAATATAGAGATAACAGTGTAAAAATTGTTCTTTAAAAAAATTAAGGTATTACAATTACTAAATCACAGCCAAGTGGAGTTTATCCCAGGAATGCAGGGCTAGTTTAACATTTGGATATTAAAATAATTTACCATATTAATAAGCTTAAAAAGAAAAAAAGCATGATCATCTGCAAAAATGCAGAAAAATCTTTTGACAAAATCCAACATTAACTTGTGTATAAAAGGGAACTTCTTTAACCTGATAAAGGCTTCTACAAAAACCCTACAGTTAACATCATACTTGTGAAAGACTAAATGCTTTCTCCCTGAGATCTGGATTAAAACAAGAACGCTCTCCCCTAGAGGTTCTAGCCAGTGTAATCAGGTAAGGAAAAAAATCATACAAATCAGAAAAGAAGAAGTAAAACTGTCCTTATTTACAGATGACATTATCATCTATATAGCAAAAATCCAAATGATATTATCATCTAGAGAACCTATATAAATCCTCTACAAATAAGCCATGATAACTAATGTGATTTTAGGAAGACTGAAGGATACAAAATCAATACTCAAACATTAATTGTATTTTTATACACTGGTAATGAACCATCAAAAATTAAAAATTTGAAAGTACTATTTACTAGAACACCAAAAAATGTGAAAGACTTAGAGACACCTATCATAAGAAGCAAAAGCCCTGTACACTGAAAGGTATAAAATATCAGTGAGAAATTAATGACCTAAATAGATGGAGAGATATACTGTACTTATGAGGTAAAAGACTTTATATGGCAGACTCCAAATTCTCATAATACTGAGTTACAGTTTTGACACAATTCCAATCAAAGTCAGAGCAGGCTTATCCAAGACAAAAGATACAATATCCACATGGGAAAGCAAAAAACCTAGAATGGTCAAAAACTATTTTGAAAAAGAAAAAAAAAGTTGAAAGCACTAATTTCAAGGCTAATTACAAAGCTACAGTAATCAAGACAATGTGGTATTGGTGTAAAGATAAGACATACAGATCAATAGAACAAAATAGAGAGTTCAGAAATGGACTCACACATATTAGGACAGGTGATCTTTGACAAAGGTGCAAAAACCATCCAGTGGAGAAAGGACAGTGTCTTCAACAAATGGCACTGGAACACTACACGCAAATGAACTCCAATCCATAATTTGTGCAGAGAAAAAAAATTATCTCAATAAAGATCATCAACTTAGTTATAAAACTCCTAGAAAAAAAGTAGCCCAAACTTGGGTTAAATTCAAAACCAAAATCATGACCCACAAAAGAACAAACTGTATTCCCTCAAAATTAAAAACTTCTGCTTTTCTAAAGACAGTGTTAAGAGAATAATGCTTAATATTTCATAGACTGGGAGAAAATATTTGCAAATCACATATCTGATAAAGGACTAGTATGCAGAATATATTAAGAGCTCTGAAAACTCTGAAATAAGAAAACAAACAGCACAACTAAAAAACAGATAAAAGATATGGACACTTCACCAAAGAAGATAGGTATACAAATGGAAAAAAATACATGCAAATATACTCGACATCTTTAGTCATTAGGTAAACGCAAATGAGATATCACCACACATGTTTTAGAATGGTTAAGGTAAAAAGACTAGCCATATCATCTATCCATGAGGATGTGGAAAAACTGGAACTTTCCCTCACTGCTCATTGGAATGTAAAATGGTGCAACCACTTTGTAAAACACTGTGGCAGTTTCTTAAAAAGTTAAACATACACCTGCCATATTATTTAATCATCCCATTCCTAGGTATTTACCCAAGCAAATAAAATCATATGTCCATACAAAGGCTTGTATATGTATATGTATATGTATATGTATATGTATATGTATATGTAATAGCCCTACACTGAAAAAGACCCAAATGCCCATCAACAGGTGAATGGATAAACATGTGCAGTATATCCATATGATGAAATATTACTCTAGAATAAAAGGGAATTAACTATTGATGTATACAACAACATAGATGAATTCCAAAATCATTATACTGACTGAAAGAAGTCAGACTCCCCCCAAAGCGCATATACTCTTTGAATTACATAAAGTTCTAGAAAATTGCAAACTGACATAGTGAGAGAAAGCAGATCGGTGGTGGTCTGGTAGGTGGAGGTGGGGGAGGTGCTGGAGGGAGGTGTTAAAAAATGCATCTTTATGTGAGTCACCTTTAGGAAGTGATGGATATGTTCATTATCTTGATTATAGTGATGGTTCCATGGATTTTTAATTTGTCAATACATATCAAATTGAATACTTTAACATGTACATTTTATTGTATGTCAATTATACCTCAATAAACTTGTTAAAAGTGAGTAAGAAAAAAAGCACACTATAAAAGATACAGTAATGTCCTTACTAGTAGTTGGATAAAAGCAGTAACATCCTCATGATCATCTGTTTTCATTAATTTAAAGAGTAAGGTATTTAATGAGTTACTCTTTACAAGTTACATTAACCTCTCTCAGTTTTTGTTTCCTTAATTATAAAATGGTAATGAAAACTCCCAGTTTGCAGGATTGTCATGATCATTGGCATCTGTTTTACTCATTGTTACACTCCTGGGGCCTGGCACAAAGTGAGAATTTTATAAATAACTGTTAAATGAATGAAACCATGTGCAATATTAGCTAGCACAGTACCTGACTCATGGCTGAAATTCAATAAATTATAGCCAATAGCTGAATACAAAGAAGTGGAGAAGAGAACCCAACTTCGATTCCCTCTGGAATCTGGAATTTGGGCCTTTGCAGGCCCAAATACATAAAAACATGAGATGTTTTAATACTGCTTAGAAAGTGTCCATAAAAATATAGTCATCCCTTTGTTGGTTGGTTGGTTGGTTTTTAGCATGAGGTCTTGAGTTGTATCTATGAAACACACAGCTTCAAAGTGAGTTTTGCCCAAGCTGGGTATTAGATATATATGTTTCTGAGATATTCTATCATTTAACTGAACATTCAACAACTTATAAATGGAAATCCTTTTGATAAGGCAAATATTTGGAAAGTACTTCAGTTTCTAGTGATTCTTGTACATTTCCATTATGCATTGCTCTCAGGGTGGGATATTCATGCATACCTTTATTTTAATAGCTTTGACATTTATATGTGTACCCTTCAATTATTTCAACAAAGGTGTATGGGTTGAGATAGGTTAAAAATTCAATTGTTATTTCTCTACTCTGTTTTATGGTGGTGCTGTACGAATATTAATTTTTCTATTATGTTCTGATTGGGAATGGTAATTTATTTCTTACATTTCATAACTTATTTTGCTAGACTTGAGATATGTTCCATTTTATACAACTATTCTTTGAGCACATGCATACTTATTAAGACAGTTTTGTAAAAATTTTTCAATGAGCTTTCCAACATATATAAATGTACTCAATAAATGTTTATGAAACTAAGCTGAACTGAATCCTGTGAAATCTTTGTGTGTATATAGGCAATTTTAATGTGTTGGCTGTAGTTATTAGAGCCATTATAAAGTTCCATATTGGAGAGTTTGAGTTTCTGTATTCTTTTTACAAATCAGACTATCTTAGCAACCGTCTAACTCACTGTAGACATAAGGAACCACTAATACTCAAACTATTACATGCCTTTTTAAAAATGTTTTTTAATTTATTTATTTTGAGAGAGGGAGGGAGAGAGAGAATGAGCGGAGGAGGGGCAGAGAGAGGGAGGCAGAGAGGATCCTAGCAGGCTCCACACTGTCAGTGCAGAGCCCATCTCGACTTAAACTCACCAACCCAACCCTGAAATCATGACCTGAGCTGAAACGAGGAGTCAGCCACTCAACTGACTGAGCCACCCAGGGACGCCCTCATGCCTTTTTAATAAGCAAAGGCAGTTACCTTGTGCTTTGTAAAGGAGATGGTCCTCACTCAGGCTGATCTTGGTTGGGCAGTGGTCTAAACTTGTTTCACCTTTAGACAGCCTTATCTTTTGGGAGAACATATAAGAAAGATTATTTCTATATATCCTGTGGGTGATTTATTCTTGCTTTTCCAAATGATTGGAAAAACAGATCTGCCCCCAGATGGCTGTTTTCCACCTCCCTCCCCTTGTCCCTTTTCCATTCTCTTTCAGATTTCTGGTTGCTTTTCCCCAGGGATAGTGTCTAAACCACAGTTTCTAAAACCTTGTGACCCAAGGATGCTTGTCCAGGAGCTCCTTTCCAAATCCCAGTCTCGTGTGTTTAATTTCTGAAAATATTGTGTATTCTGTTTCATAATATATCCTTTTTGGTTTTAATATAAAATAAGGGCTTATTCTCCTGTTTCCTAAATCTTTCAGTTAAACGAACCTCCAGAAGGTTGTGTGGGGTCTTTACATCTGCCTGGCACTGCTTAGTCCATTTGGGGACACACATGCCCCTGAGCTCCAGAAGTGGCCCTGAGTCTGCACCAGAACAGGATATTTTTCCCTCACAGCATCTGCCCCACGTTTCTCCATCAGGATGTTTGTCTACATGCTTACAATTACTCAGGTGAGTCTTTGCACATTTCTTTTAAAACTATTTATAGCTCAAGTAAATCCTACCACAGAAAATTCCTAACCCTCTCTTTCTAATTTCTAATCCTTAATCCCAGCTACTTCAGGAATATTCTCACCCCTCTGTGCTCTCTCTTCCATTTGGAGCAAATATATAATAATGTAATGTAATGTAATGTAATGTAATGTAATGTAATAATGACACTTGTACAACAAAGGGAAAAAAGTATTAAGTTTGGAATTAGAACTACACATTCTAAAAAAGGAAAGTCATCAATATCGGAAGCTCATTCATACTTTCCATACATATTCCATCCACAGCCATATCTTTCTCAAATTAAAATTGCTTTTCTTCAAGCTCTGCTTTTCAAGAAAAGTGCAAGCAATTACTCTTTCAATTACTTTCGGTTTTGTTTGCTCATGGGTATTAAAATACTGTTTCCTACTAGATGCGAAACATGCAGAATTTTGCCTACATTGGGGCAAAATTAGCATTTCTAGCTAACGGGAGAGCCTACTGATTTACAGAGAACTGCTCATGCACATGAATAGTTATTATACAAATCATTGATAAGTTGCAGCTTGCTAATACATGAACAAATGTCAATCTTGAGTTCACAAAAATTGTGATTTTGGGCTTGACCTAAGCAGGCATCATAATAATCCTCAATGAAAGAATCAGTTGGTTAAATGAATACGTAAATTATAAAGTCTTATGCTAATTTGAGCTCCTCCACTTTTAGAGTGTGGGTATATATGTATGCAAATGCATGTACACAATACAAAGTATATATAAGCTAATAGAATGGACTAAACTGCGTGTTACTCACCTTAATGAGGGGTTTCCAGGAGAGATCTAGATGCAAAAAAGTAGATGGCACATCAAAAGGAATTTCAATACTTTCTTCTTTCTTTTTCTCTATTGGTGGTGGGGTTAAAGCTTTCTGTGATCTGATATCCCAAAAACATATTGTGCTTTAAAAAAAATTCACATGTTATTTAATATAAATAAGAGGTATAGCCTGAGAACTACCATACTTCCTGCTGTTACACATTAGCAATGTAATCATGGCTGTATTTTAATACCTCTGAAAGTAAGATTTTTATGAAATGCCACTGTTTTGCATCTTATAGAAAATTATACAGTTTATAAGGTTATTTCATGACTTTGCTAGTATTAACACGAATATTATAGGAGAATTGAGTTTGGAGACAGACACCATCTTTTTTTTTAACATAACAACTTTATTGAAATCTAACTCATATAGCACAAAATTCACCTATTTAAAGTACACAATTCAGTGGTTTTCAATTTTTCACAGTCAATTTTAGAAGATTTTTGTCACCCCAAAAAGAAATCTTGTACAGATTGGCAGTCACTCCTCATTGCCCCCAGCCCCTCCCACCGGCCCTAGACAACTACTCATCCACCTCTTGTCTGTATAGACTTGTCTCTTCTGGACATTTCACATAAATGGAATCAGAATATGTGGCCTTTTGTGACTGGCTTCTGTCATTTAGCACATTTTCGAAGTTCATGTCAGCACACCATTTCTTTGTATTGCCAAATAATATCCCATTGTATGGAATATACCACAGTTTATTTATCCATTCACCAGTTGATGGACTATTATGAAGAATGCTGCTCTGAACATTTGTGTATAAGTTTTGTGTGGATTCCCGGTTGCATTTCTCTTAGGTATACACTGAGGAGTGTAATTGCTGTGTTATATGCTAACTTCTGGGTTTGATCTTTTGAGGAACCGCTAGATTATTTTCCAAAGCAACTGCATCAGTTTTACGTTCCCATCAGCAATGTGTGAGGATTCAAATTACTCCACATCCTTGCCAACACTTGCTACTTTTAGTCTTTTTTATTACAGCCATCCTAGTGGGGGAAGTGGTGTCTCATAAAAATTAATTTAGATTTGGGACACCTGGGTGCCTCAGTCGGTTGAACCTCTGACTTCAGCTCAGGTCATGATCTCACAGTTAGTGGGTTCCAGCCCCATGTTGGACTTTGTGCTGACAGCACAGAGCCTGCTTTGGATTCTCTGTCTCCCTCTCTCTCTCTGCAACACCCCCCCCCCAATAAATAAACATTGAAAAAAAATTTAAAATTGATTTAGATTTATATTTGCATGTGCTTTGGAAGTAATATGTAGGAAATCACTCTCTAATCCAAGGTCATGAACATTTATGCTTATGTTCGTTAATGTTTTCTTCTAAAAGCTGCATGGTTTCACATCTTACATTTAGATCTTTGTTCCATTTTCAGCTAATTTTTGTATAAGGTGTGAGGTAAGGGTCCAACTTCATTCTTTTGCTTGCACATATTCAGCCAAATGTCTCAGCACCATTTGTTGAAAAGATTAGTCTTTTTCCATTAAGTTGTTTCAGTACTCTTGTTGAAAATCAGTCATCCATAGACATATAGGTTTATTGCTGTAGTGTATGATTTCTGTGTCTGTCTTTTTGCCAGTGTCAGTACATCTGTCTCTATAGTTACAACTTTGCAGAAAGTTCAGAGATCAGGAAGTGTGAGTCCTCCAACTTTGTTTTTTATCAAGATTGTCACTTTGGCTATTTTAGGTCTCATTGTGTTTTGTTTTGTTTTGTTTTCGCAATCTTTTTTTTATTTTTAATTTTATTTATTTATTTATTTTTAAATTTACATCCAAATTAGTTAGCATATAGTGCAACAATGATTTCAGGAGTAGATTCCTTAGTGCCCCTTACCCATTTAGTCCATCCCCCCTCCCACACCCCCTCCTCTAACCCTCTGTTTGTTCTCCATATTTATGACTCTCTTATGTTTTATCCCTCTCCCTGTTTTTATATTATTTTTGTTTCCCTTCCCTTATGTGTATCTGTTTTGTCTCTTAAAGTCCTCATACAAGTGAAGTCATATGATATTTGTCTTTGACTGACTAATTTCACTTAGCATAATGCCCTCCAGTTCCATCCACGTAGTTGCAAATGGCAAAATTTCATTCTTTTTGATTGCCAAGTAATACTCCATTGTATGTATGTATATATATATATATATATATATATATATACCACATCTTCTTTATCCATTTATCCATTGATGGACATTTGGGCTCTTTCCATACTTTGACTATTGTTGATAGTGCTGCTATAAACATGGGGGTGCATGTATCCCTTCAAAACAGCACACCTGTATCCCTTGGTTAAATACCTAGTAGTGCAATTGCTGGGTCGTAGGGCAGTTCTATTTTTAGTTTTTTGAGGAACCTCCATACTATTTTCCACAGTGGCTGCACCAGCTTGCATTCCCACCAATAATGCAAAAGAGATCCTCTTTCTCCGCATCCTCGCCAACATCTGTTGTTGCCTGAGTTGTTCATGTTAGCCATTCTGACAGGTGTAAGGTGGTATCTTATTGTGGTTTTCATTTGTATTTCCCTGATGATAAGTGAAGTTGAGCATTTTTTCATGTGTCAGTTGGCCATCTGGATGTCTTTGGAGAAGTGTCTATTCATGTCTTTTGCCCATTTCTTCACTGGATTATTTGTTTTTTGGGTGTTGAGTTTGATAAGTTCTTTATAGATTTTAGATACTAACCCTTTATCTGATATGTCGTTTACAAATATCTTCTCCCCTTCTGTCTGTTGCCTTTTAGTTTTGCTGATTGTTTCCTTCGCTGTGCAGAAGATTTTTATTTTGATGAGGTCCCAGTAGTTCATTTTTGCTTTTGTTTCCCTGGCCTCTGGAGACGTGTTGAATAAGAAGTTGCTGCGGCCAAGATAAAAGAGGTTTTTGCCTGCTTTCTCCTTGAGGATTTTGATGGCTTCCTGTCTTACATTTAGGTCTTTCATCCATTTTGAGTTTATTTTTGTGCATGGTGTAAGAAAGTGGTCCAGGTTCATTCTTTTGCATGTCGCTGTCCAGCACCATTTGCTGAAGAGACTGTCTTTATTCCATTGGATATTCTTTCCTGCTTTGTCAAAGATTAGTTGGCCATACATTTGTGGGTCCATTTCTGGGTTCTCTATTCTGTTCCATTGATCTGAGTGTCTGTTCTTGTGCCAGTACCATGCTGTCTTGATGATTACAGCTTTGTAGTATAGCTTGAAGTCTGGGATTGTGATGCCTCCTGTTTTGGTTTTCTTTTTCAAGATTGCTTTGGCTATTCGGGGTCTTTTCTGGTTCCATACAAATTTTAGGATTATTTGTTTTAGCTCTGTGAAGAATGCTGGTGTTATTTTGATAGGGATTGCATTGAATGTGTAGATTGCCTCAGGTAGTATTGACATTTTAACAATATTTGTTCTTCCTATCCAGCAGCATGGGATCTTTTTCCATTTTTTTGTGTCTTCTTCAATTTCTTTCATAAGCTTTCTATAGTTTTCAGTGTATAGGTTTTTTACCTCTTTGGTTGGATTTATTCCTAGGTATTTTATGGTTTTTTGTACAACTGTAAATGGGATCGATTCCTTGATTTCTCTTTTTGTCTCTTCATTGTTGGTGTATAGGAATGCAACCAATTTCTGCACATCGATTTTATATCCTGCAACTTTGCTGAATTCATGATTCAGTTCTAGCAGTTTTTTTGTGGAATCTTTAGGGTTTTCCATATAGAGTATCATGTCATCTGCGAAGAGTGAAAGTTTGACCTCCTCCTGGCCAATTTGGAATGAAAGTTTGACCTCCTCTTGCCTTTTATTTCTTTGTGTTGTCTGATTGCAGAGGCGAAGACTTCCAATACTATGTTGAATAACAGTGGCGAGAGTGGACATCCCTGTCTTGTTCCTGACCTTAGGGGAAATCTCTCAGTTTTTCCCCATTGAGGATGATATTAGCATTGGGTCATTCATATATGGCTTTTATGATCTCGAGGTATGCTCCTTCTATCCCTACTTTCTTGAGGGTTTTTATCAAGAAAGGATGCTGTATTTTGTCAAATGCTTTCTCTGCATCTATTGACAGGATCATATGGTTCTTGTCCTTTCTTTTATTGATGTGATGCATCACGTTAATTGTTTTGCAGGTATTGAACCAGCCCTGCATCCCAGGTATAAATCCCACTTGGTCGTGGTGAATAGTTTTTTTAATGTATTGTTGGATCCGGTTGGCTAATATCTTGTTGAGGATTTTTGCATCCATGTTCATCAGGGATATTGGTCTATAGTTCTACTTTTTAGTGGGGTCTCTGTCTGATTTTGGTATCAAGGTAATACTGGCTTCATAGAATGAGTTTGGAAGTTTTCCTTCCATTTCTATTTTTTGGAACAGCTTCAAAAGAATAGGTGTTAACTCTTCCTTAAATGTTTGGTAGAATTCGTCTGGAAAGCCATCTGGCCCTGGACTCTTGTTTTTTGGGAGATTTTTGATTACTAATTCAATTTCCTTATAGGTTATGGGTCTGTTCAAATTTTCTATTTCTTCCTGTTTCAATTTTGGTAGTGTATATATTTCTAGGAATTTGTCCATTTCTTCCAGATTGCCCATTTTATTGGCATATAATTGCTCATAATATTCTCTTATTGTTTTTATTTCTGCTGTGTTGGTTGTGGTCTCTCCTCTTTCATTCTTAATTTTATTTATTTGGGTCACTTCCTTTTTCTTTTTGATCAAACTGGCTCATTGTGGTTTTAATTTGCATTTCCCTCATAGGTAATGTTGAACACCTTTTCATGTGTTTATTGGCCATTTGCTATTTTGAGAGGAGAAATGTCTATTGGTAATCTGCTCACTTTTACATTGGGTTTTTTGACTTTTTGTTGTTGAGTTGTAAGAATTTTTCATATTCTGGATAGAAATTTCTAATCAGATATATGATTTGCAAATATGTTCTTCCATTCTGTGGGCTGTCTTTTTTAACTTTTCGATAGTGCCTTTTGAAGCACAAAAATTTTGGTGAATTTCCATTTATCTTTTTTCTTTTATTGCTTATGTTTTTGGTGTCATGTATAAGAGATATGATATATAAATATATATTATAAATATATAATATATAATGTAAATTAATATATCATATAAATATATGTATATTTACACAGGTAATGTTGGATTTAATGTGCTTTGTGCATAGTAAGCATCCAATAAAGGTTATTTCTCGTCTTTTTTCTCCTTCCTTACAGATTGACTATAAAAATCAAATGAGATAATGTATGTGAAAATTCTTTATAATGTTCCACACATTATATATAAAGTATTATTTTTAGTGTAATGAACTTGGTAACACATTTATAATGATACTTGTACACTATTTTAGTATAAAAGTGCCTTTGTGTTAATTATGTGAAAACGTGTTGAGGATGGCAAAGAATATGCTGTATTAGCTCCCTAATTTCTATCACTGAGGTTATGAAGAAACTGATTAATAAATTTAAGACATTATTAAAGAATTTAGATGTGTAAGTTAAAGTATTTAGATAAACAGATAGTAATTCAAGTAAGACTAACAAAACATATTCATTTATGTGACTTAATATTAATCATTTATTCATCTTAATAATGAACAGTTAAAATTCATGAAAGTATTAATCATTTTTATGTTGTCAAAATATAAATCCTTGGAGAACACCACAAATGACACATAAAAATCTGCTTTAAACTATAACTATAGTTGTTTTAAAACTGTTTTTCCAAATTACAAAGATCTTCTTAAATCTCATTTATAGCATTAATTTGCATTATCCATGAAATGATTTTGCTAAATACATGTAACTTCAGTTGGACTTTCTGCATGAATCAGTCACATATTCTTTTTCTTTTATTAATTTATTTTTTAAATTCCAACATAATTAATATATAGTGTTATATTAGGTTCATGTGTACAAAGTAATGATTCAACAATTCTATACATTACTCAAGGCTCACTAGGATCAGTGTGTTCTTAATCCCCTTCACCTAGTTCATCCATCCCCTCTCCCTCCTCCGCTCTGGTAACCATCAGTTTTTCTCTATAGTTAAGAGTGGTTTTTTGGTCTGTTTGTTTATTTGTTTGTCTCTTTTTTTCTTTGTTTTGTTTCTTAAATTCCACACGAGTGAAATAATATGATAATTGGCTTTCTCTGACTGACTTATTTCACCTAACATTATACCTTCTAGATCCATCCATGTTGTTGCAAATGGCAAGATTTCATTCTTTTCTAGTAGCTGTGTAATATCCCATTGTTTAGCCATATTTTTTATTAATGGAACCTTATTTTATTTTTTTAAAGTTTATTTATTTATTTTGAGAGAGTGAGAGTGAGTGTGAGTAGGGAAGGGACAGAGAGAAGGAGAGAGACAGAGTTCCAAGCAGGCTGTGTACTGTCAACACAGAACCCAACTTGGGACTTGGTCTCATGAATCCTAAGATCATGACCTGAGCTGAAATCAAGAGTCAAATGCTTAACTGACTGAGTCACTCAGGCACCCTGGGACCTTATTTTCTCTTATTCTATATTATAAGACCTTGGCATGGCTGAAGTATAAAGATTAGAACTGGTAAGTTTTTCAAATAACTAAAAGTTAGCTTTTCTAAATGCATAAACTTTTTAAAAACAACTTTTGAAGGAATTATTTCTAGACTCTTCTGGAATATTTCCAAATTCAAGGGCCATCATTATAACCAACAATCAAGGACCTGTGTCTTAAATATAAAACGTGTAATATTTTAAGTCTGTTCAGTGCTTCTAGATGTTTTCCAAGGCTACCGAACAACAGTATAGCTTTGCATTTTGTTGTTTATAATCAATATCATACCATAAACACTTCTCCGTGAAACCATAACAATTTTAATTGTTGTGTAAATATTTCATATGACCCTACTGGTGGCCCTTTTGGGCAATAATCCCCCCACCCCCATGCCCTTTTACTTTTTTAGCAGGAACATCATTCTAATGGTCCTTTGGGGAACTGCCCTTCCCCATTGCATGCGGTCAGGTTGGAGTTGTCACTCAAGGTGCCCTACCATTACCTCCCTGGCCAAAGGGGTGAATTTGATGGAAAAGAAGTCATGTTAGAACTGATCCAATCAGATGGAAGGAGCTAGGCATTCATTCCAGCTACCCAAATCCATGGGTTTTTTTCTGAGGCCTGAGTCTGCTCTTTTTTTGATTCCGCAGTATCATTACTTACTACCTATATATAGTATAGGATATTGGTGTATGTACACCTCACTATATGTATAGTGAGTTATTGGTAGATAATGTGTTTGCCTTCAAAGTCTCATTTTCTCTATCCATAAGTATTTTTCAGGGTAGTTGTAAATATAAAAATAGTAAACTTATTAGTATTGGCATAAACTTCCAATAAATTGATTTTATCCCCTTAAGTTAGCCATAGTCAATTTCTTTTGCCTGCAGTCACAGAACCTTACCCAATATGTGTCCATAGGATTAATCATGTCTCCCTGACCCTTTGCCCATGGCTGCTGTTAATGTTACATATACCTTCATCTTCCACTGCATAGCTGTCAACTTCTATGCCTTGAAGTGTCATTTATTCTATTGGGGTTAAAGCTATTTGGAATGGACAAGTTTTGCCAGTATTTGGATGCTAGATAAATAATATCACTCTTCATATTTCCTACTTCATTGTGAATTTTTAGTTCCAGAAATTGGGAGATGTGATTTTATTTAAATGCACATTCTCCGACATAGTTATCAAATTGTTTATTAAAAAAAAACTTTTATAAATATGCAATAAAAATGTAAAACTTCTGGGGTGCCTGGGTGGCTCAGTCGGCTGAGCATCCAATATCAGCTCAGGTCATGATCTCATGGTTCATGGGTTTGAGCCCCACATCAGGCTCTGTGCTGACAGCTCAGAGCCTGGAGTCTACTTGGGGCTTTGTGTCTCCCTCTCTCTCTGTTCCTCCCCTGCTTGCACTCTGTCTCTCTCTCTCTCTCAAGAATAAATAAAGATTAAAAAAAATTTTTTTTTAATGTAAAACTTTTCCACTTTCAAAAAGAAGCTTTCCCAATTAACTGTTGTAATCTTTGTGAGATAAAATTGAATGTAAATTTACAAATATGAGAATATAAAGAAGCAGCATAACTATGGATAATGTTATACAACATTAACAACCATGAAGCCTCGTTAATTCTTTTTACAACATATTTGTATTTATAAAAATATTTTTTCAACCAGCAACAATCTCTTCTGTCCTGTTATTATATCAGGTTTAATTGCTACAATAAAGATTATTTAAGGAACAGAAGAAGATAATGATTTTAGAAGCATCTAGGAAAAAAAGGATATATAGTATGAAAACATTTTAGGTAATGTTTAAAATAATACTGTGATATTGTGAATTGTAAGATATATAAATTTGATCTTCCTCCAGGATTCTAGCAGAGAGCTTCTAAAACCCTTGGAATTTCCTAGATGTTTGAGGGTGGTAAAGGTGCCTTTTGTTATGTTAATGAGGTGACCTTTGGAAAACACCTAAGGATGGAGGCTGGTTGCCAGTGGAGGCAACCTTGCAATTAGAGAGTTGGAATTTTCAGTTCACCCCCTGACTTCCGGGGCGGGGAGAGGTGCGGGAGTTCAGTCGCCAATGGCCAATTATTCTATCAATGGTATCTGTGTAATGATGCCTCCGTAAAACCCCAAGAGGATAGGCTTCAGAGTTTCCTGGTTAGTGAACACATGGAGACTGGGGACAGTGAGCACCAGAGAGGGCATGGCAGCTCCTAGCTTTTTCCCCATACCTTGCCCTAAGCATCTGTTCCATCTGACTGTTCCTGAATTACATCCTTTTATAATAAGCCAGTAATCTAGTAAGTAAATTGTTTCTCTGAGTTCTGTGACCTGCTCTAGCATATTAATCCAACCTGAAGAGGGAATCTTGGGAACTTCCAATCTACAGCAAGTCAGTCAGAAGTACAGGTAACAACCTGGGCTTGTGACTGGCATCTGAGGTGGCAGGGGAAAGGGGGTGGCGAGAGTGAGGGGTGGAGAGAGCAGTCAGGTAGGACTGAACCTTAACCTGTGAATCCCGGCAGATAGTGTCAGAAGTGAGTTGAGTTGTAAGACACCCAGCTGGTGTCCAGAGCATTGCTTGCTAGAACTGTGGGGAAACCTTCCTGCCCCCCCCACCCCCCCCATGTTGAATTGACCCATGAACACTAACAAAGACCTACCAATCAGCCGAACATGTGACAAGTTGACAGCATATTCCATTTCGATTCTCAAAGACAGAACCCATTCTGTTAATCTGTTTTTTAAAAACATAAGAAGTAAATTCCGTGTACCTAGAACAGTAATGACTTTCCTCATAGCTTTTTACTATTTAAATATTTTCAGGTTTTAATTTTTATTAAAGGAATATAACACTGTCACAGAAATTTGGAGAATAGGTTTTAAGATAAAGTATAATTCTGCCATATATTTTTTCCAGTCTTTTTTCACAGAAACATTTTTACATAGTTTTAATTAGCATGCGTAAAAATTTCTGTCCTTAGATTTTTCAGTTGATATCATTTGAACATTTTCCTATGTACTCATAAATCATTTTAATAGTCTTATAACATATAGATGGTGTATCATAATTTGATGATCCATTATAATTAGAATCGTAGGCTCTTTTGTTTTTTACTATTAATGGTGGAATGAAACAGGAGGTTTTATGAGATTGTTAAGCAGATAAGGTCAGTGGAGAAGACGCTTAGTGTTACATTAGATACCCACAGCCACCTAGCACAGTTAATGGCTCCTCAGGGTCCTAGAAGGTCCCAAATTCCAAGCAGCTAGCTTTGAAACGAGGTGAAAGGTTTTGTGGCAATCTATGAAAGTGCTGCTCTTGAATCCATAGGGAAACATGACTTTCCCTGGTTCCCTATTTTCCTGATGAGCAAAAAGTAAACAAAGGCAGGGGCTCTAACAGCAAATAAGCAGTGAGAGTAGGGGTGGGAGGAGGGAGACAGGTGCTGTATTGCTGCGGCCGGTAGAAGGCACAGGAATTAAGACCCTGGAAAGCTGGCTGAGGCCACCACGGTCTGAACCCTCCCAGGTTCCCAACTGCTGCCAACTTGTACTCAGATCTGATAAGCAACCCAGAGTCTGTGCGCCTCTCCCTCTGCTGAACCTTCGCTGCGGTATGAAGTGCAGGGCGAGAGCCCAGAAGCGTGCTTGCCTGGGCTTTTATGTTTTAATGATTTTAAAAACAGCAACAACATAGTATAATATTATAGACATTTGGAAAGTAGGTTTTAAAATCAAATATAATTCTAACCTATATTCTTTTCCAGTCTCTTTTCATGAATACATTTTGACACAGTTTGTTAAGATGTGCATATAATTTTGTATCTTGAGGCACGAGTTGGATTATTTCTTTTTTAAAAAAATATTTTTAATGTTTCTTTATTTTTGAGAGAGAGGGTGGGGGGGACAGAGCATGAGTGGGGGAGAGGCAAAGAGAGGGAGACACAGAATGTGAAGAAGGCTCCAGGCTCTGAGCTGTCAGCACAGAGCCTGATGCGGGGCTGGAACCCACGAACCATGAGATCATGACCTGAGCCGAAGTTGGGCACTTAACCGACTGAGCCACCCAGGCGCCCCTGAGTTGGATTATTTCTTATGAATATGAATTCCCACAATTTGAATTACTGTTCAAAACGTTGAAAATTTGGATGATTTAAGAACTACATTGACTAATTGTATTCCAAAAGTTTTATGTTGGAACCAGCAATGTTAGAGTTTACTGGTTTCACCATTGCATCTTTTTTAATTTTTTTTTTAAATGTTTATTTTTTTTTGAGACAGAGAGAGACAGAGCATGAACGGGGGAGGGTCAGAGAGAGAGAGGGAGACACAGAATCGGAAACAGGCTCCAGGCTCTGAGCTGTCAGCACAGAGCCCAATGCAGGGCTCGAACTCACGAACCATGAGATCATGACCTGAGCTGAAGTCGGACGCTTAACCGACTGAGCCATCCAGGCGCCCCTCACCATTGCATCCTTTTGAACACAGGGTATTATTATTTATTAAATTTATTATTTATTATTTATTATTTATTAAATTTTCATTGAAAAAATAAATAGGTCCAGAATAGTATATTATTGTTGCTTTATAATTAATTTCTTTGATATTAAAAAGCCTGAATGATTTTCGTGTTTATCTACTAATTATATATAGTTGGTATATAGTATATTGTATATAGTTATATTGTATAGTATACAGTATATATTTTATTTACTGGAAATTTTGTATTTACCATATTTGAGACCAATATTTTCCATTTTGTTGTTTGCTTTTTATTTTTTAATTTAGAAATTTACACGTGTATGTTTTGAATTTCTTTCAACATTAATTAGCTTAGAAAACTGTCCTCGATCTAGAACTATGCTATTCTATGATATTCTATTTTGCTGTATTACATTTTTCCTGTGATTTGCTATTTTTATTTAACTTTATAATCATCTGAATTAATTTGTGTATAAGGTGTGAGCTGAAATGAAGTTGGGCCTGAGAGTTCCTTCCATTACCATATGTCAAACTTCTATAGGTAATAGAAACTATCTGGGCTGTTTGTTTTGGTCCATTATGAGTCTTAAAAGTATTGTTTGTTTGCATAATCCATTTGAATACATTGAAAGGCGAATTGCCTTTTATAACTTTACTTTCTCATCATAGGCTTTGATATTCTGAAAGTACACGGGAGACCCTCAGGGTGTCCGAGGGAGACATCTGGGGAGCTTACCAGTCTCCAAATTCACTGACACCAGACTTGGTGAGTCAGGTACAGAACTACGAAACCAAACTGCACTGTGGATGCTGGGCAGTCAGCTGGACTCACTCACTGCATGACCAGTTCTCACCCACCAGTTCAAAGGTGCCTTGGCAAAATAGCACATTATTATATGTCACAGCGCTTCAGAGTCGCCTGCTCCAACTAGCTGAAATCGTCACTTATTTTTTTATTAAAAATTTTTTTTAATGTTTATTATATTTGAGAGAGACAGACAGACAGACAGAGCTTGAGCAGGGGAGGCGCAGAGAGCCGGAGACAGAATCCGAAGCAGGCTCCAGGCTCCAAGCTGTCAGCACAAGAGTCCGACAAGGGGCTCAAACTCACAAACGGTGAGATCATGACCTGAGCCGAACTCGGATGCCCGACTGGGCCACCCAGAGGCCCCTGAAATCATGACTTTTAAACCCACAAAGGCTAAGGGTATAAAATATTTGCACTCTATTTTTACATATCAAACTCTTATCTTCTCCACTATTGTAGTATATCAATGTTGACACCATCTACATCGTTCAGTGGTTTATAAACCATTGAAGTTGAAACATTGGCCTTATTCTGATCTCCAAGTCGGGTATTGGCCAGGCAACACTGACACAACCATTTGACGCCTGCTTCCCGGTTATTTCATGATTTAAATGTAAATGAATTGTTGACTTGAATAAAATCTTTGAATGAAGATCTTCCGAGAATGTACAATCCAGCAGGAGAGAACTATGAAACCATCAAGACTCACCTCAAATGTGTCAGACAGCCAGTGTATATCTGTAATTACTTTCTTATGACCATTTTCTATCGAGGAGACTGCGCAGTGTCTGATATACATCGCTTCTTTATTACTGTCTGGTTCAAGGAGAAACATGGGCTGGAAAAACGTCAAGAGAACGTTACGTGCTGCTTTCACCGAGCTAATGAGTGAATTCATACTTTACTAGTTATTCCATCTACAACTAGTTAACTTGGAGAAATACTAGTTCAGAGAAAAACATAAATTAGTGTTTCTGCATATCCTATATTAAGGTAATAAGATTATGTACTTTCCCTTCAGCTTAATCTAAGCTTTCAAACTTAACAAGAATTATTGACCCACCCCCTACAGAATCAGTGAGATCCCATTTCCGAAGGAGTGTTTCGTGCGCGCACAGAAGGCCACGTCCCGCCGTGTCTTGGTGAGAGGCCTGTTGCTGCTCAGGCTGAAGAGCTGGGGTAGAGCTGTGCAATATGGTGGGTCCGTACTGTGTCGGGAGCCGAGGAATCTTTCCTCAACCCTCTTGGCAGCATCCACAGCTTTGCAAAATCACAGGATATTATTATCAGAAAGACTGTAACCCCTTCGTTTCACACATGAGAAAATCGATGCTTGCTGGGGTGAGAGGGCCTGTCCAAACTCACAGGACTATCATCCGGAGCCTAGATGTATGGCCCTTCTGTCCCGTGCTCTTTCCACGACATCATTGTAGGCAAGTCACCTGGTCCCTTTATTTTATTTGACAACAAAAACAACCTACCATCCTCAGACAGACCATGAGACTTGTTTTACTGACTTCTTAAACAAGGGGCTACATAAAGGTGATTCAGAACATGTCCACAAACAGATGTGAAGGCGTGGGAAATAATACTTTTTCCTCCCGCTCTGTTGAGACTTTGTTTAGCTTGGCAGTTCTGTTATGTGCTTTTTGATGAACTCCTGAATCAGAAAAACTTGTGAGGGAAAAGTTCTAAAAAGCTAACCTTGAGGGTGGCTTTTTTACTTCTGCTACCGCCTGTCTTGATGTTTTCTATGCGATCTGCATGTGCAGTAATATCCCACAGGACAATCTAAAACAGAAGTAAATGTTATTACAACATATTTCCAGGAAATAGCTAATTGGGTTTTAAAGATTTTTTAAGACCTATTGGTATTGGCATACAATCCGATAAATCAATGACCCTGAAGGATAATCAAATTTAGCCTCTATCCTTAGTAAGTCAGCAACTTTTAATAGGGAAAAGAATGTTTTCTCCTCTAAAAAGTATTTTTAGCACTTTGATTTTGGTTCTTCTGCTTGTGTTAATAAAGGCTAGTAGTTTTTTGTTTTTGTTTTTTTTTTAACTCCAAGATGAACGGTATGTAATTTCCTCTGCTTTGGGAAGACTTCTTCCTCTGTCTTTGGGAAAGTGCTGTAATTGTGGGGAGAGATGCTTTACCTGTTCTTCAGAAGCACAGATACCCAATTGTCCAAAAAGGCTGGAAAATGATGACTTCTACTTAATTGAATATTCTAGCCAACTCCAAATTTGCGTATGGTTCATCATTTTTGGAAAAATGAGAATAAACTGGAATGTGCAACACTAAATTAGAATAATTTTCAATGATTAAAAGTCATTTCAACACACTAAAATGTTAACATGTCAGGATTACAGAATTGCGGGTTATTTTATTTTCATCATTTGCTTTTCTAAAATATTCTCTTTTTAAAAAGTTTTTATTTATTTCTTTAATCTCTATAATCTCTACACCCAACCTGGGACTCAAACTCACAATCTTGAGATCAGGAGTCCAGTACTCTTCTGACTGAGCCAGCCAGGCGCCCCTTTTCTAAAATATTCTTAAACAAAGTCATATCACCTTCATAATGAGCAACTGAAAGCATTTCAGGATTTACAGGGCTCTGGGTCATCATTCCGACCACCAATTATTGTTGAACAAAACTGAGGGGGAAATTTTATTTTCCGGTTGTTTTGGTTTTGGATCAATGGTCATGGATGTTGTAGACATTTAAATTTTCAATCACAAGGAAGTTTTCCTAGCCACACAACAGAAGACCATATGTCCTTAATGGTCACACTCACGGGGTCACAGTGAATTTAAATTATGATCATAAAACAACTTTAAGATTATTGTTTTGTTTTATTAGAGAAACAGGAAAAGAAAGGAAAAGGAAAGGAAAGGAAAGGAAAAGAAGAGAGGCTCCTAGGTGGCTCAGTCAGTTAAGTGTAGGACTTCAGCTCAGGTCACGATCCTATGGTTCGTGAGTTTAAGCCCTGTGTCAGGCTCTCTGCTGTCAGCACAGAGCCCGCTCCAGATCCTCAGTCCCCCTCTCTGTCTCTGCTCCTCTCCCCGCTCCTCTCTCTCAAACAATAAATTAAAATATTTTTTAAAGAAAGGAAAAGAAGAAAAAAGCAAATATGGTATCAAATTATACATATGTCAGTTTAGTAATAAATATATGTTTTTCCAGTGAATTTCTGTTCAAATTCTGGACCAGTCCCTGACTGCTATCACCAGGGAAATGTTAGAAGAGGACTCGTAACCAAGAGGTATTAATATTAGCTTGTGTTTTATGGTCTTCTGTGGAATCTTGTACAACGTTCAGTTCTATTCCAACAATACAAACAGATTTGACCCGATTTTGTTGCAGTTATAAGGAGATTATCCGGGACACCGAGAGCCCTGATACCATGTCTAACACATCTGTATACCCCAGTTCTTGGCACAATATTGGCATGCTTTCCTTCTGCTAAATTGGCTCCTTATGTTTAAAAAAAAAAAAACCTACCAATATTATCTAAATTAACAAATAGCTGGGGGAAAAAATCCATAAATACCTGCCCATTTATGCAGCCTCCAGCAATGATATTAGGGTCACTCGGACAGAACTTGAAGCAGAAGATGTCATCTGGGCTCTCCAGCATTAACTAAAGTAAACCCCCCAAATTCAAGAGAGAGTGAGAAAACCTATTAAGATCATAGTGAGAAAATAATATTGAGACAACCAAAAGTTGAATTGTATAGCTATCTATAAGAAATGTGGACATAGAGTCTATTCCCAGAATCCTACCTCTGGATGGGAAACTGCTTTTGCTAAATTGTATTGTGCATGTTGGCTACGTGTATGAGAGAGCTGTATTCTCAAGGGGCCCAGGTCTCCCCTTCCTCCACCTTCCATGGGTCATTGCTGGGAGATGTTTTAATTTTTTTATAAACAAAAAGACTAAGCTTAGTGTTTCTGAGAAGTATGAAGGTAAGCTCTGTGAGGACAAGATATTTGTGTTTTGTTCCCCACTGTCTAGCTAGCCTGGCACAGAGTGAGCACTCAAAAAGAAAATTCGTTGAATGAGAAAAAATAAAGGTGTTGGCCACTGATAATAGTTCAAATTTTAAAATAATACCAAACACAGAAGGTGAACAAACTCAAGTGCCTGGAGGGTAAGAAGGAGGCCCTGTAAGGAATAGGTATATTAAATCTCTTTGGCACCTGTGTTAATATGTTACCACCAAGCAAAATCCTTGCATGGTTACTGTTCTTCTTTAAACAAAACCGTCAGAAATATGGGGCCCTGGGGTGCCTGGGTGGCTCAGTCAGTTGAGTGTCCAACTTCCGCTCAGGTCATGATCTTGCAGTTCGTGAGTTCAAGCCCCATGTCAGGCTCCGTGCTGACAGCTCAGAGCCTGGAGCCTGCTTTGGATTCTGTGTCTTCCTCTCTCTACCCTTTCCCTGCTCATGCTCTGTCTCTGTCTCTCAAAAATGAATAAACGTTAAAAAAAATTTAATAAAAAGTTAAAAAAAAAAAAGAAAGAAGGGGCCCAGAGGCCATTGGTTTGCCACCCCTGAGCTAAAGGTTTCAGACTGGAACTGGAGCTAATCATCTTTGTTTATTTGACACTCTGTGGATTCTAGAGAAAACTCTACTTCCAAAATAAATTTGAAAAAAATTCTCCTATAGTTTTGATAGAACAAAGACAAAAGAAATCATTTGTATTATTTCTTTAATAAATAATTTGCTTGTTTTTTAAAAAGCTAGTCTTTAAAATAGAGGAAAAGGTCCTTCTTTCCTCCTTTTTGTCTGAAAGTTCAGCCACACTTCCACATCGCGGACTGGTGAGTAATTCTACTCCACTAGAAGATGTTAGAAAACCCCAGTGAGAGAATGGCATCATTTTTGTGGTAAGTAGGCTGACAAGAAAGAACCAGGGATCTGCTATTTTGACCTCTAGGTCTATAATAATTAAAGTACCCCAATCTATTATAGTAAAACTGCCTGAATTCAGATGAATTAGGGAAGAAGGAAGGGAGGAAGGCTAGGTTTTATTAGGGGAAGACTTAGTTATATAATACCTTATAGAAACAAAATATTATATTTAAGTACATTAAAAAAAAAACTTAATCTAACACTATAAAGCACCCTAAATAAAACTGTTTTTGAGCAGATGACGGAAACAGAACCCTGTGGGGCAAACCCAGTCCTCAGCCTTATTTGGGTTGATTTGTGCATTTGGTTTGGTTTTAGTTGAACTATTTAAAAATTGGGAGACTTCACTCAAAATTTCTGATCTGGATTCCTTTGACAAGTACAACACCTGGCAACAAGAGAGCTGAAGAGTCGCTGTGCCCACAGATGGGCTGTACGCTTTCTGGGGCCATGGTCCCCACCCCCACCCTGCACCCCTGTGTTTCCCACACAGGTGTCTGTACTCATTACCATCACCTACTGGTGATCCTCGGAACTGAGGAAATTCATGTGAAATTAAAATTTATTTGCATTTGAACAAATAGTGTTTAAAGGAAGCCCATAAAAGAGTTTGCTTTTTAAGAATGGTTTAACGTTCCTCTTAAAATATTTTTTGAAAATAACATATTGATTTTTTCAATAAACTGACTGTAAACTTTAGTCTTGCTTAAATCGATGACAAATTCTGAATCGAAGAAAGCCTAACTTTATAACGGCTTACCATATTAAGTAACTATAAAGTACTTTGCAATTAAAACTGCTAAAGATAAACGTGAACATAGTATTTGATATTTTTAGACTATGTGGGCAACTTCCTCAATTACCTGAGGATGTATGGGATCGGAGAAACTCCAGAAAAGAATTAGTGATGGCTGCAGCAATAATTTACCAGAAAAGTGGACTCTGTCTTCAAGGGAGAGTCTTACAGCCACTGACACAGCTATTAGCCCTGATTGAGACACAATTAGAAGTTAAAACCTGCAGCAACTGTATATGGAGAAGTGTTTGTAGGTTTTATTGCTCTACATGGTCACTATTCATTTCCACTTTGATGAAACAAATATATTCAATAAGAGACCAAGAGTCTCTTTGAGCTCTACTGTGTAATACGGTGGCCAGTAGCCACATGTTGCTAATTTAGCACTTGAAAGGTGGTCAGTCCAAATTGAGATGTACTGTTAGTGTAAAATAAACAGTAAACTTCAAAGATTTAGTAAGAAAAAAATTTTTTTTGTGAGAAAAAGGCCAATGTGGAGGAGGGGAAGAGGAAAAAAGAGGGAAAGGACATTTTTCTCTGCTTAGCTGCATTTGCACATGGGGCTACCCCCCTTGGCTGCTGAGTGATTTAAAGGAGGTGTGTTTGGGGTGCCTGGGTGTCTCAGTTGGTTCAGCAACCTACTTTGTAGCTCAGCTCATGATCTCAAGGTTCATGAGTTCAAGCCCCACATCGACTGGCTGCAGTCAGTGCAGAGCAGGCTTTGGATCCTCTGCCCCGCCCTCTCTGTCCCTCACCTGTTTGCACTCTCTCAAAAATAAGTAAACATAAAAAAAAAAACAAAGGAGGTGTGTTCCCTCTCTTGCCCTGTAATCAGAGAGGAAGAGTATCAGGCGGAATGGAGCTAGCCTTGGGAGTCCCAAGAGGCTGAGGCAAATCCAGATTCAGCATTTCACCAGCTGGGTGACCTGAGACAGTCACTTCCCTGGCTTGAGCTTGGTTCTGTCCTTGTAGAGGTCACAGTGAGGTGCTAGGAGAACACAGGACTTCAGGATGCCAAGAAAGATCCCGGCAGGTGCACTCAGCAATTGGAAGTTGTCTTACTGAAACTGAGATACTTAGGTAGTGTGTAATTTTACATATAAAAGCAAAAGACTTTCCTCGCCCTCACCAAAGAGAACCACAGTCACGGTCATCTCACCATAGATAGTCGGATGCCATGAGACGGAAGTGACCATATTCTCTGTTAGGTTATGAAGGTCGGTAAAGGACTGGTACTCTTTCAGGTGGGTATCAGTTTTGTCTCCAAAGGTGCCTTCTTCTTCTGCGAGGCACTTCCAGTCATCAATAAATGTGTTCATGATTTCATTTTGCTGCAGGGCTATTTCAACACTATTTTGTTAGGACAAAACACACACACACAAGATGTTGGATTATAGTATTCAATGATAGGTCTTTCGGCAGCTCCTCCTACTTCATTCATATGGAAAAAAACCAAAATATCCTCAATTATACTTGGGAACTAATGATTACCCCCATGTGAAATATGTGACTTAAGAGAAAGAAACCTCCTGTCTGTGTGTTACTCAAAACTTCTAGTGCCAGGATGTTGTTGGCTGATGGTCTGGAACACCTTCGCCATCTGCAGACGCTTCCCAGCCAAGGCTGTGCTCTCCCGGGCCAATGACTGAGCTGACAGCTGCAGGGACACCGTGCATGCCAAGCTCTTCTTCCTGCAGGACTTCTCCAACAGGCTGGTTCCCTCTGGAGCTTCCTGCTGGGGTGGGCTACGACTTTGCTGAAGCTTTCCTTGCCCAATCCTGCTAACTTTATTTATTATTACTTTTTAAAGTTTATTTTTGAGAGAGAGGGAGAGACAGACCGTGAGCAGGGGAGGGGCAGAGGGAGACAGAAACCAAAGCAGGCTCCCGGCTCTGAGCTGTCGGCCCAGAGCCTGATGTGGGGCTCGAACCCACGAACCTCGAGATCATGACCCGAGCTGAAGTCAGACACTTAACCAACTGAGCCACCCAGGGGCCCAACCAATCCTGCTAACTTAAAAAAAACTTTTTGATTTTACACAGTGGGAGCCTCAGTAAACCTGTTTTACACTGGGTCTCATTTGCTTCCTGAAAAACCCAAACTGACAGAAAATGCCATTTTCTTAGCCATATTTGGTACCAAATGATCATATATACTAATTTGTATACAAATATATTATTAGGATTTTATATATATATTTAGGATTATATGTTAATCAGGATTATAATATATACATATTGTATATATATTGTACATATATTGTACACACATATATAATGTATATAAAATGTAAAACAAGTAAGATTCTCAAGGGAAGCTTTGGAATATAGAAGTATGCTGTATGTGCATTTGTGGTGGTGGTTTTAGTTATCACAAAGTCCTGGAGGCACGAATATGTTTCATTCAATTGCTAAACCCGCAATATAGGAGACAAGCCCTAAAACAAAGACCTATCCTGCTAACAATGCTAATATTGACCCTTTAAGAACATTCTGAGTGCCAGGCTCATATCTTTTTTTTTTTTTTTCAATGTTTATTCAAACTGTGAGATCATGACCTGAACCCAAACCGGAGGCTTAACTGACTGAGCCACCCAGGCGCCTTTAGGCCCATCTTTTAATAGCCTAGGGCCCTGGCTTGACAGGCTCCTGTCTTAAAAGTTATGATAGGAGCTCCCAAGTTGGTGAAGGCAAGAAAGTGCCAGGAGGTTGGCAGGCCCCCCCCTCCCCCACCTCCCACCCCTGATAACTTGTCCTATGCATCTCTTCCATTTGGCTGCTCCTGAGTCGCATCCTTTACGATAAACTGGTGATGGTAAGTGAAGCGCTTTCCTGTGTTAGATGAGTCATTCTGGAGAAGTATCAAACTCATTATAGCTGGCTGGTCAGAACTATGTGTAGCACTCCTGGGACTTGAGACTGGCAGGCTGGTGAGACTAAGCCCCTTAACTTGGGGAGACTGCACTAACTCCGGAGAGTGTCTAAGAGTTTGAGAGTTGGTGTTGGAAAAGATACCATGTATTTGTGTTGGGGGGAAAATAAAACCCTTGTTCGTGCCAGAGGTGGTGTCAGGAAGAACCCTAGAGTCCCATTTTCCTGCTTCTTCACATGTTTAGTGACTTTACATATTTAACGAAAGTGGACATTATAAATGATGTGTTGTAGAGACTCTGGATTCTCTTTTGTTCCTCTGAAAAGTGGAGTTTGTTCTATAATGTAGTTAACTTGGCTGGACTCAAACTCTAAATTCTGTCCTCTCTGTGTAGAATAGTAGCTGAAATCTCTGCTTAATTTTTCAGCTTCTAGATGCTGGTAGTTCCTTCTGGACTCTCCTGGGGTTTCCCCTAAAAATGAGTGTGTTAGTCTGCAGCCTAGGATCTTGTTAGACTTTTTATGTGGAACTGGGGTCTCAGCTTGTCTGAGGCTACCACCTTTCCATGACTTCCCCCTGACCATTTGGTTATTCTGTCACCAACAGACCTGTATAAACCTACGGGTTTCTGTCACTTGAGCCTCCTGTGGATTAGGCAATACTTAAAGAAAAAACACTGCAAATGTGCACATCTCATCCTTCTCCCCTCCAGTTTCTGCTTACTTTAGGTCACTCTCTTGAGACTTCAAATAGTTGTGTGTGTGTTTCTGTGAAACTCTTGTTTTCTAGATCTTATAATTATTTTCTGTGAGTTTGACCAACTTATTCCACCATTACTTAGTCACTTATTTTTTTTTAACGTTTATTTATTTTTGAGACAGAGAGAGACAGAGCATGAACGGGGGAGGGGCAGAGAGAGAGGGAGACACAGAATCGGAAGCAGGCTCCAGGCTCTGAGCCATCAGCCCAGAGCCCGACGCGGGGCTCAAACTCGCGGACCACGAGATCGTGACCTAAGCTTAAGTCGGACGCTTAAACGACTGAGCCACCCAGGCGCCCCTAGTCACTTGTTTATAATATGAAACTGAGGTATGTTCTTGAAAGAAGTAGTATTATAAACAAACAAAAAACGAAACCAAAAAATAGTTACTATAAGTTTCTGTCATGTTTATTGCTCCTGCATATGCTTAGGTTTGAAAACCCAGCTCATTCACATGGCCTCTGGGACTCCCACAATTAGAATGCCACCAGAGGTTTTACCCTAATGACTGATAGTCTAAATAGCTTGTTTTTTTTAATAGGTGTGGTAAGCTGAAAGAGTGGCTCTTGATTATGAATGTTCCAAAATAAGAAAAAAAAAAAAACCCTCCTGGGGTGCCTGGGTGGCTCAGCGGGTTAAGTGTCCAACTTCGACTCAGGTCATGATCTCGCAGTTCGGGAGTTCAAGCTTCGTGTCGGGCTCTGTGCTGACAGCTCGGAGCCTGGAGCCTGCTTCGGATTCTGTGTCTCCTTCTCTCTTTTACCCTCCTTTGCTCACGCTCTGTCTCCCTCTCAAAAATAAAAAATAAACACTAAAAAAAAAGAAAGAAAATCCCCTCCTTTATTTAGACAATTAAATATAAACTCTAAATATTATAATAGATTCTCCTAAAAATGTAATTAAGCAGGATAACCATTTAATACTGCCGTTAAGAATTAACACTACTGTTCACTGCTTAATTGAATGTTCTTGGTTAAACTCATCTTCCCAGTGATGCTACCAGCATCATCATGATCACCTGGAGTTTGCTGAAAGTGCAGTCACAGACACCACCTTGAATTTACAGAGTCAGAGCCTGCAGTCTAACAAGATCCCCAGGTGATTCATATACGCATTAACGTTGAAACACCCTAGGTAGGGTAGGTTCACAGCCTGGAGCTTCAAGTAGAAGCATTTGTTAGCATCTTCAAAATCTTGGGTTTGGTTTTGTTTTTTGTTTTTTGTTTTTTTCTCTGTTTCAGCCTGAATGAGAAAGGAATTTCCAAGAGAGGAGCTACAAACAGGGGCCTTTGCTCTGGCTTCCTGATTCTTTCCTCTTAGCTCGTTAGGAAGTAATTCACAAGGGAGAAGTGAAGGCAGCATCTTTTCGCTGGTTTCGTTTCTTGATTTCCCTGCACCCCAGTACGAGGTTTCTGAGGGTGATGCAGTGAAGGCTGGCAAAACCGTTGTCTGAGTTAAAGCCTGTAAGTACTTTTCTTTTAAAGGGTTTCTCTCCCTCCCCGCCCCCACCCCCAAATGAGCTGTTTCCCAGTTGCTTGAGAATTCTTCTGTCTCCTTTCTTATCATTTCCGTCTTTTGCAAAATACTGTTTCCCTCAGGTTTGTTATGGGTAAAATTCAGAAAGAACTCATTTCTAAAAGGGCACTCTTCCCAGAACAAAACCAGGCTTATATTAGCCTTAAAAAAACTGAATAAACCTTAAACAGTTTTAGAATGGGAAACCTGACAGTGATATATGTACATGGGTTTATTTATTCTTGACCAGGACTACTGTAATTCCTATGCCAATTTTCCTCTTTTTTCTTATGATCCCGGCTTCTCCTTCCCGTGTCTCAGGGAGGGAATTATGAAGCTGTTCACTATCCCTCTCTAAGCATAGCAACTGAAATAAAAGAATAAAGGGTCTAAAGATAATACTCAATGTGGATAATTGAGAATTGGCTATAGGCCACTTATACCCTTGAGATGGATTGTACATAGACTTCTCATTTTTAATATTCTTAGCTGGAAAATTTTTAATCACTAAAATTCGAAATGGGGAAAGAGAGACCTTAGGTTTTCTTGTTTGTTTCTCATTGTCCCATAGGAAAAGTACAGCATGCTTCCCATAAATGAATGAGTGGCAAATAGTTAATGCACTCTCTGTTCTTTTGTTTTTGTTGTTTTGTTTTGTAGCTGAGCAGAAATACATTTACTTATGTTGCTAGACAAGAAAAGGAGGCTTACTTCAAAGTCAGGCATAGCCACACCTGATTTTCATTTCCCCTCATCAAGCAGCAGAGTCCACAAAACAGCAACCCCTTTTTAAAAGCATTGAGCCCCTGGCGATTTCGGGAGGTTTCATGGAATTATGCCTGTAGTGTGTCCCCCTAGCCTTGCCATGAGATATACAGGATGTAATTCTACCAGTTTTTCTGTATCTTTAATATCTTCTCCAGAGACCTGCTAGAACTGAAATTCTGTGAGGAGAAACTGTGTTCGTGCCTCTGGGTTTCTGGCTCTTTGTTAAAAGGCATTGTATTTGCTTTGCTGTCCTTAGCTTTGATTCCACAGTCCTTCTGGTGGCTGGCACAATGACACAGCAGGCAAGCCAGCTAAAGTGTATGACGGTTAGCAAGGGACAGCCCGTCGAACAGCTGTTAGTCATTAGGCATTGATGGAACATCTCTCTTTCTCTCTTTGCTCCACCTTTTAACAAACTTCACAAGAAGCCTTGACCCAGAGTAAACATAGCTATACATATATATTTTGTCTAGTTTAATGCACTCTCTTTGCATCATTGGGGAATTTTTGAACCAAACTCCCCCTAGACATAGGACACAATTTTTGAGAGTTGTTGGAATTTTCAGGACATTTAAACAGTGGGAAAATTAATGGTGTTTTCTTAAAAATGAAAAAGCGAAACATGGGCTGTGTATGAACTTGACCAACAAATTTTTTATTTTGGAAAGAAATGGAAACCAACATACAGGGTACCACTGGCAGACCTGTCCACCACTGGTTCCACTTCTCTGAACTCCAATATTGACTTGAGAACTTGTCAAGCTCTTTCTCTGATTTAGAAATCCCAGGTTCCTAGTAACTGTGTGTGTGTGTGTCAGGGGGTGCTTTCTGAAGATGCCTCTCTCAGATCCACTAAGAGTGGAATCAACGCAGGAATTAGGGGTGAGGAATAAGATGTACAAGGGTACATCTGAATCGACTTCAGGTTATTAACAAATGTCAGCATCATCATGAACAGTGTATGTCTCCTCATCTTTGTAATCATACACAAGTAAATGAAGCAAAGAAGGGGAGTAAGGAGGAGAGCAAAAAGACTTAAATAAAAGAACCGTGGTATGGGGTGCCTGGGTGGCTCAGTCGGTTGAGTGTCTGACTTCAGCTCAGGTCATGATCTCGTGGTTTGTGGGTTCAAGCCCCGTGTTGGGCTCCGTGCTGACAGCTCACAGCTGGAGCCTGCTTCAGATTCTGTGTCTCCCTCTCTCTCTGCCCCTCCCCTGCTCATGCTCTGTCTGTTTCTCTTTCAAAACTAAACATTGAAAAAAAAACTATGGTAAACAATTGTTAATTTGCTGTTAGGAAAACATCCTCACACACCCAACTGTATACATCTCCTAGGTCCACACCGGTGACAATAGAAAGGAAGGAAAGACTGAGGATTTGTCATATGCCCATGCATATCTGATAACTTCATATTTTCTATCGAGACACCATGTATGGAGTTGCTTTTAAGACCTATCACTATAAGTACACATACACATTTTATGTTTTATTTTAAAATTTTAAGATACAATTTTTACCTTATAGATGCATTATTAAGAAAGTCAATCAAAGGCTTGGATTGTCCGAATATCTCTTTTTCCTCCTCTGAAAATTCTCTTGGATAATATTGTGTACTGGCATTTTTGGGATATGTCCTAATACATTAAAAGATGATAGAATACCAAAAATTAGATCAAAGAAAAGTAAATATAGGTTGTGACATGTCAAAGGTTTCTTTCTGTGACAATAATAAGATACTATTTTATATTTAAATTCTATATATTGAATTTTTTCTTTATCCTAGACAGTTGATATTGACTGCCTTTTTGAAATACTTTGAATATTTATGTATTTGTTTCCAACATAATCAAGAAGTGTTTATTTTTTAAAATCTTTATTTAGATATTTTTAACTTATAGAAAAGTTGTAAGAAGGATCTAAGGAAGTCCCAAACACTCTTCACCCAGATTCATCAGTTAACAATTTGCCACATTTGTTTATCATTCTCTTCCTATTTGGTTCATTAGATCAGTGTTTCTTAACCAGTACAGTCCTACCCCACCCCCACCCCATGGGAACATTTGGTCACATCCAGAAACATTTTTGGTTGTCACAACTGGGATGTGCTACCTGCATATAGTGGGTAGAATCCAGAGATGCTGTTTAATACCCTACAATGCACAAGACAGCCTCCCACAAAAGAGATTTATCCAGCCCAAAATGTCAGTAGTGTTTGAGACTCAGAAATTCTGCTCTAAATATACAAAACTAGAAACAATTTGCATTCCAGCAATGATGGCGACATGATCTTCCTCCAGTCTGCCCTCAGTGCTCACCTCCACCCTTGAACATATCATGCTGTTGCATTTGGGCACTGGCAGTCTCACCCAGTAGAGTGATCTTTCGGTATGGGGTTATAGAAAGGTCAGATGGTACAGTCATTGAGAGTGTGCACTCTGGTGATAGGCTGCCTGGTTTTGAAGCTAGGGTTTATCACTTACAAGCTTTGTGACACTGAGCTAATTATTTAACCTCTCTGTGTCTGTTTATTCATCTCTACATGAAACTTTTAAAGTATATAGCACATAGAAGCATTGTAAATTGAATGTGTTAATACATGCAAAGTTTTTAAAATAGTGCCTAGCACGTTTTAAGTGTCCAAAAAAAACATTAGGTTATATTTAATCTGTGTTGAACAAATGTCAGTGAAACATCTCTGTGAGAGGCAAATATATTAAGTGAGGAGTAATCAAACAAGGAGTAAAGAGAGTTTTGCTTATGTTGAATAAATCATTTTTTCCCCTCCTAGTTAGCTCAGTATCAGTAGCAGAAGGCAGAGTGATAGAAAGAAAGAATGTTGGTATTGGAGCCAGAGAGACTTGGGTTCATATCTTAGCTTCACCTTTTTTTTTTTTTTTTTTGGGGGGGGGGGGATTGGCAGAGCCATCTGAGGCTTTATTTGGGAAAAGACTCTTGAATTGGCTTTTAGCTGGGGGCAAGAGGGGGTACCCAGGGCAGTGGACTCCCCCAAAGGGTAGGCCGAGGACTGGGGCGAGGCTTAGGTGGGCCTCCCGTTCCCAATGCTCCCCTGCACAGCTCCTTCCCCCACAGGCTCTATGGCAGCCACTGGAGCGGGGAGGCTGGGAGAGACCACAGTGGTTGTTCACTTGGACAGGACGTCAGACGACTCGGACACCAGCTTCCCATCACGGGTCTCGATCTTCTTCACCACCACAGCCTTGGAGGAGCTGACAAGGCTTGAGGAAGCAGAGCTCCCACCAGAGCCGAAGCCAGACTGCATGGCATAGCTGAGGCCAGGGCTCATGAGGCCCCCGTAGGCTGAGACCAGCCCACCTGAGTAGCCGGTGGAGGTCTTAGTGTGTATACTCATGTTCTGCATCCCAGACTCCAGCCTGCTCTCCTCGCCCTCCAGCAGCTTGCGGTAGGTGGCGATCTCGATGTCCAGAGCCAGCTTGACGTTCATGAGCTCCTGGTACTCCCGCAGCTGCCGGGCCATGTCCTGCTTGGCCCGCTGCAGGGCGGCCTCCAGCTCGGCCACCTTAGCATTGGCGTCCTTCACGGCCATCTCCCCACGCTGCTCGGCATCAGCTACGGCGGCCTCCAGGGAAGCCCTCTGGTTTTTGAGGCCCTCAATCTCAGCCTGGAGTCAGTTAATGTTCCGGTTCATCTCGGAAATCTCCGTCTTCGTGCGACGGAGGTCATCCCCATGCTTCCCAGCCAATGTCTGCAGCTCCTCGTACTTGATCTGGTACATGGTCTCAGCCTCAGCCCGGCTGCGGTTGGCGATTTCCTCGTACTGGGCCTTGACTTCGGCAATGATGCCATCCAGATCCAGGGAGTGGCTGTTGTCCATGGACAGCACCACAGACGTGTCCGAGATCTGGGACTGCAGCTCACGGATCTCCTCTTCATACAGCTGCCTTAAGAAGTTGATCTCGTTGGTCAGCCCTTCCAAGCGGGACTCCAGCTCTACCTTGTTCATGTAAGCTTCATCCACATCCTTCTTGATGAGGACAAATTCATTCTCCATGTCTGCACGTTCTTTGATCTCCTCCTCGTATTTATTCTTGAAGTCCTCTACCAGGCCCTGCATGTTGCCAAGCTCCACCTCTAGCTTCAGCTTCTCCTGGCCCAGGGTGTCCAGCTGCCGTCGGAGGTTGTTGATGTAACTCTCGAACATATTGTCCATGTTGCTGCGAGCGGTTTTCTGCTGCTGCAGGAGGTTCCACTTGGTCTCCAGAATCTTGTTCTGCTGCTCCAGGTGCCGCACCTTGTCGATGAAGGAGGCAAACCTGTTGTTGAGGGTCTTGATCTGCTCCTTCTCCTGGGTGCGCACGGCCTGGATGTTGGGGTCCACCTCCAACTTAAGGGGGCTCAGCAGGCTCTGGTTCACTGAGACAGCCGTGATGGCCCCCATACCGCCGGGCCTGCCATAGCCCCCAATCACACTCATGCTGCTGCCCAGGCCACCCCGGAAGCTGCTGCCGCTGCCCACCCGGGACAGGGCAGAGCTGATGCGGGAGCCAGGCGCGCTAGTGAAGGAGAGCCTGCTGAAACCCTGGGGGCCGGAGGAGGACACCTTGTAGGACTTCTGGGTCACCCTGATGGACATGGTGGAGGCCGGTGTGGAGGCTGGAGTGGAGGCGAGTAGGCTGAACCTGCCTGAGGTTCGAGAAGAAGCCGAGAAGCTGCTTCTATGGTCTTAGCTTCACCTTTTTTAATTTAAGTTTATTTATTTGTTTTGAGAGAGAGAGAGAGAGTGTGTGTGAGAGAGAGAGAGAGAGAAAGGGAAAGAGAGACATAGCGCAAGCAGGGGAAGGGCAGAGAGAGGAGAGAGAATCCAAGCAGGTTCCAGCATTCAGCGCAGAGCCCCATTTGGGGCTCAATCCCACTGGGATCATGACCTGAACTGAAATCAAGAGTTGGACACTAAACAGATTGAGCCACCCAGGTGACCCTTAGCTTCACCTTTTCATTTCTAGCACATATTAGTATCTTCTGGATAGGATTAAGTAAGAAATTTTATGGCACCTGTTGATCTCAGCAAAGAGGTACCCTAGGCGTCTCTCTTACTTTTAACATGTGATTTGTTTTGTTATTTCTCAGCAGATCTGTTTGTGATTGCTTCAGATTTAAATTATGTCCCAAACATTGAACTTTCATTTCTCACCTCACTTTGCCTCGGCTTCTTTATTTGTAAAATGGGGATAGTGCCTACTTTAGAGGGCAGCTGTGAGAACTCAGTTGCTTTATGCCAAGCGCTTAGAAGAATACCCAGAACACTGTGAACATTTGCTTTCACTGTCATTCCTCTTTGAACCTCACCATTGACCTTTTTTTACTTCTATCACAATCCTTTATCTCATCCTCTCCACCCCAAACTAGCTACCCTTCCTCATTTCCTGATCTTCCTAAGGAGAACCAGCATTCTCCCAGCCACCTAAATTGAACATTTTGGTTCTTTTTTTTTTTTTTTTCATCTTATTGGTCAAGACCTTCCCTTACTTCTCATTTGTTTACTCCATCTGTATCACTATAGCTGTCTGCTTGTATCGGTCTACATTCAGTGAGCGCCTGCTAAGTCTCAAGTCCTATGATGGGGTTCCTGTTGTTGGAAGTTCACTGTCCTTTTCTGAGTCTGCCTCCTGAGTCCACCTCGGCTGACTCATTCTTGTCACTTTTCTGTTCCCTGGCAGAAACATAGAAGTCTGTGGCTGGCTTGGCTTAGTGTATCACCACTCTCCTTCCTGTCTCGCCCCCACATCTTGGTATTTATGAATCTCTGGTGTCCTAATTCTCTGCCCAGACTTGACTACTGATCCTGTCTTTATTTTTACCTCCTTTAATTCTAACCTGTCTCTTCACCTGACTGCCTTGTTTCTGGCCCATTTCTTATTCAGACCCCTGGGATCTATGTATATGTGCCCTGACTTTACCAGTGCATTTTTATGGCTTCTGACTTGGTTTATATAAATTTGAAAAGCGTGTTTTTTAGTTCACTCTACACTCCTGATTCCTGATTCTCCTGGTCATATATTTCATATAGGATTTCAGCATATTTCACGCCTCTCCTCTTAATACTGAACTCGTCAGGCATCTGTTCTGTACATTCTTCTTTAACTTGATCCATCTCTTCCCCCTTCTTCCATTCCCTGTTTCCCTCCATCTGATAAATGGGTTTTGGGAAATGTCCTAGGAGTTGAGGATGTGGAAATAAATAAATCGGACAAAGTTCCTGTCTCATGGAGCTTGAATTTTAAGGCAGGGGCAGGAGGGAAGGTGAGAGAAGAATGACAATGACAAACACATATCAAGTGGTGATAATAACGTGAAGAGAAATAGAGTTAGGGGGTAGATAGTAATGGTGGTGGTTGCTTTTATAGATGGCCCCCAACTTATGCTTCCTTCCACGTGTGATTTTTCTTTCCTACAGGATGGTGTGAAAGCAATATGCATTCAGTAGAAACTGTACTTTGAATTTTGAATTTGATATTTTCCTGGGCTAGTGATATGCTGTATGATCCTCTCTCGTGATGCTGGGCAGTGGCAGCGAGCCTCAGCCCCCGGTCAGCCACAGGGTCATGAGGGTAAGCAACCCATACAGTGACAGCCATTGTGTACCCACACAATCATCCTGGTTTTCACTTTCAGTATTTAATAAATTACGTGAGATAGTCAATACTTTATTATAAAATAGGTTTGTGTCAGATGATTTTACCCAAATGTAGCCTAATGTAAGTGTTCTGAGCACATTTAAAGTAGGCAAAGCTATGATGTTTGGTAGGTTAGATGTGTTAAATGAATTTTTAACTTAGGATATTTTCAACTTACCATGGGTTTGTTGGGACATAACCTCATCATCTGTCATGGAAGATCTGTATACAGGAATTTCAGAGAATGCCTCATTCAAGCAGAAATCTGGATGAAGGAGGGAATGAGCCCTAAGGATGTCTGGGAAAAGAGTAGCCTGGAAGCTATGAGTATGCTTGGTGAATTGAAGGAACAAGGAAGCCAGTGTGGCTGGAATAGATGAGGGAAAACAGGCAGAGAGAATCTAGACCATGTGCAGCCTTGTAGGTTCCTGTAGGATGGGAAGCCATTGAAGGGTTTTGATCAGTGACGTTATCTTACATTTTAAGAGGATTACTCTGGCTCTCTATGGAGAATAGAATGCAGAAGGGAAAGAGTGGATAGAAGTAAGCCAGTTAGGAGGCATTACAATAACCTAGGCAAGTGGTGAAGATGGAATGGTCCAAGGTGATAGCAGTGGGTATATTTTGAAGATAGACCCAAGAAAATCCAAAGTTTTGGGTCTGAGTAATTACAAGAATATCACTGTCATTTACTGGGATGAGGGAATTTCAGTGAATCTCAGTTTTGGAGTTAAAAGGAAAACATTTGTTGTTGGGCATGTTAAACTCAAGAGACATATTAGAAATTCAAGTAAGGGGGCGCCTGGGTGGCGCAGTTGGTTAAGCGTCCGACTTCAGCCAGGTCACGATCTCACGGTCTGTGAGTTCGAGCCCCGCGTCAGGCTCTGGGCTGATGGCTCGGAGCCTGGAGCCTGTTTCCAATTCTGTGTCTCCCTCTCTCTCTGCTCCTCCCCCGTTCATGCTCTGTCTCTCTCTGTCCCAAAAATAAATAAAAAACGTTGAAAAAAAAATAAAAAAAAAAAAGAAGAAATTCAAGTAAGTAGATAAGTAAATGAGTTCAGGTAAGAAATTGAGGCTGAAGGCATAGATCTGGGAGTCATCAGCAATAACAGACAATAGATTAGTATCATAGGACTCTATAAATTCACCCAGGGATTAAGTATAGTTAGAGAAAAAAAACATCAAAAGGAGTAAGCCTTCGGGTCCCCTAATATTTACAGGCTGGGAGGAAGGGATCCAGTAAAAGAGACTGGGAAGGAGCTGCCAATAAGTTAGAATAGGTACAATGAGTGTCATCCATAACACTTACTGGAAAGCTGTGCTTTAAGGAGAAATGGTCAACCACGTTAAGTAGTGCTGAGAAGTGGAGAAAAAGAAGGTCTGAACATTGGATTAGGCAATCAGACAACTGGAAGTCTTTGGTGACCTTGTGAAGACTGGCATGGGCTCAAAACAAAATGGCTGAAGAGAGAGTGGAACTAGAGAATATGGACAAGGAAGAGTTTTGTTATAAAGAAAAGCAAAGACCTTGGAATAGCTAGAGATGTCAAAAAAGTTGGGTTTTGTTTGTTTTAATGATGGGAGTTATGGCATTTTGTATTTACACATGTCTCCTTTCCACCCTTTCTTCTGTGCCTACTGCCACCATCTTAATTTAGACACTGGCCACATTTTGCCTGTTTAACTACAATGGTCTCCTACTTGGCCAATGTTCTCAACTCAAAAAAGAAGCTTTTTTTCCTCTGCTCTCATCTTATGCTTGACTCATCTTATTTAAATAGCCCTATCATCTTGCCTCTCCCTTGCTTCAGAACTTTCCAAAGTTCCTTACTGTCTGCCACAGGGAATCCACTTCTCTGTCTGCCTCTGCTACTCACTCTACTCTCCCCAGGCTGGTGTCCTTGTTGTCCCATGCAGACTCTGGTCTTCCCACCCCCTTGAACTGTTCAAGTCTTTTTAAAAATTTGGGCTGTTTTTCCTTTCCCCATATCTCTAAACCATATTCAGCATCTGTGGCTTATCTTCCATAAATCTAAAATTTATTTTAATAAATTTATTAATTTTAAATAT
This sequence comes from Panthera uncia, assembly GCF_023721935.1. NCBI lineage: Eukaryota > Metazoa > Chordata > Mammalia > Carnivora > Felidae > Panthera > Panthera uncia. The sequence continues at coordinate 34,337,391 of NW_026057585.1, forward strand.
TTATTAAAATAAATAGTATTTTTTAAATCCTAAAAAAAAAAAAATGCATGGTTTAGCTAAGTATATTTTCAGACTTATACAACCTTCAAAGACTAACTCAAGTCCCCAAAGCATTCTTTCAGCAATCCATTTCACATCAGTTCACTCACTGGATTAATTTTAATGAAGAGTTTGATGTGTGAAATGATATGGGTAGTCTCAAAGTGCTCTGGATCCAAGGCAGGCAGACAGGGAAGCAGAGGAGTACAATGTGGGTCATCAGCGCTACAGTAAAGATCCCTCTAAACTCTAGCGGGGACCCAGAGGAGGGAGAGATCAACTCTACTAGATGTTTCCAGGAAATCACAGAGGAAGGGGCACCGAAGTGGACCTTGAAGGGTAGAGAGGTGTTCTCCAGGTTCACCATTTTATACAGAGGAGCAGCATGGGCAAAGGCAGGGAGATATGGAAGAGCAGATATTCTGGGAGCTGGAAGCAGCTCATGGAGGCAGAGCATAAAGAGCTTGTTTCAGAACAGGTGACAAGGCTGGAGTGGCAGGCAATGCCTTGTAATGGAGGAAGGAGGACCTAATGCCATCCTAAGGGCTCTGGATGTGGTGGGGTGCTAAAGAAGAGATTTAGGCAGTGACATAACACAGTCTGATTTGATATGTAAGAATGACCACTTAGGTGGTGGAATAGAGCAGTGAGGAGGCAAAGGCGAAAGACAACCAGGGCCCCTTCTCTGGTTGTCTGGTTGTTGATTATTAACAACATTAGTTATTTTCCCACTCCATAGTGGTTACAGTCTTATATACTTGTATCTCATTTTCCTACTGAGATTTTAAAAGGTGTTGATGAGTAGATCTTCCTGAATTGAATCACTCTGTGAAGACCTAGGTCATCACTGTCAAGCCATTTCTATTTATGATAAAGTCTTTCAAAAATAATCACAGATGTTGCTAGATTTTACTGTACTTGCCTTTGAAAATATACAACCCCATCACATACTTACCATCTTGTTTGAGTACTTGTGTCCTTGACTTTGGGGACTACTTGCATGCCAACATCTTTCTCAAGTTGCTTAACGATAAAATTTTTATCTGGGTAGGCTGTACATTCAATATAGGCATCTTTTACGCTGGAAGCATTTTGGTCCCTGAACTTAACTGGCGCACCAAATTCACTTCGTTTTCGAGAAATCATGTATGTAATCTGCAACACGTGTAAACAGTAAAAGGAACATAATCAAGTCCCTGGAAAAATGGATGTGGGGTAGACAAAACTGGTGCTCTGTTCAGATCCTCTAAAATCTCTCCCTCTACTTTCTGTTTACCTCTCCACTTCTGTGTTTTCCATTTCCAGGGCCACCACCTACTGTTCTTCTGCAGAGCACTGCTCTGGGGCTACTGGGACCACGTTGGTACAAAGGTACAAAGAATAGTGACTGCCAGTTTACATCTTGACCACTGTTGGACTGGCAGGAGACATATAGAAGCCCATCTCCTTTACTTGTGTTTGGGACATTCAGGTGTAACTTACACCCAGAGTTCCCTGAGGGGTTCAAGCTAAAGCCTTTCCTCTACTGGACTTTTGCCTGGGACAACATCCTTTGTAGGACTTCTGCTATGTCCGTGTCCTGCTGCTTTTCCTATTCTTCTATGGAACTTTCATAATAAATCACCCACACGCAAATGTTCTTTTCAGGGGCTGCTCTGGGTATGCGTAGGGCTGCCATAACCAAGTGCCACAGTCTGGGTGGCTTAAAACAACAGGAATTTATTTTAACTATTTTCATAGGTATGGAGGCTGGAAGTTTGAGATCAAGGTGTTGAGGGGTTGGCTCCTCTTAAGGGCTCTGAGGGAGAATCTGTTCCTTGCCTCTCTCCTAGCTTCTGAAGATGGCCAGAAATCCTTGCTGTTCTCTGGTTTGTGGATATATCACTCCGGTTTCTGCTCCATTCTTCATGTGGTGTTCTCCCTGTGTCTCTGTGTCTTTGCATAGCCATCTTTTTAATAAAGGCTCCAGCCATATTGGATTAGCATCCCCCGATTCCTAAATAGGGTCATATTCTGAGGTAGTGGACATTAGGACTTCAGCATATCTGCTTTGGGGACTACAATTCAACCCATAATACCCACATATCCAAAACAATAACCATTCTTCTATCAAAGGAAAAGCCACATCCGTGCTGGCAAACATAGCAAACCTTACAGATCCCTCAGGAATAAGTGTTGTTGAGCATTACAGAGAGGTAATGCACTGAAGATCATATCAGCCCTCTGACCTGCTTTGCAGATTCCTTAACCGATTCTTCATCAATTTCTTTTTCACTGCCCAAAGAAACCCATGGTTTAGAGATAGGTGGTTTATAAATATATAAATCTTCAGAAGTATGCTCTTTATATTCTTCCTGTTCTTCTGGTACTTCTGGGCACTAGAGTAAAATAAATAGCACTAAAATACATGACCCAAAGTAGATTATAGCTGCATGCAGCTATTCTGCAATAAACTTTACATTTGTATAAATTCATTAAGCACTTACTTATTTTCTTTTGTATTTGTTCATGTTTTTCAATTAGGAGAAGAAAATTAAACAAAAGGGAAAAAGCCCATTTAATCTTCACAACAGCCCTGGAAATAGATCCTGTTGGTGCCACCACTTTGTGGACTAGTGGTTCAGTAACTTACCCAAAGTCGTGGAGATGGCAAAAGGAGAGCCAGAAATACGGGTCAAAGAGTAGCCAAGAGCAATATTACTCCAGATTCATTGTTTCTACTCTCATTGGGTCAATGAAGGGCACATAAGTAGAGTACATGTTACTCTGAGATATTTGATTTAGTTCATCTGACATTTACTGCTTACCTACTCCAGGTACCTACTCTAGGCCCCAGGGAAAGAGAGCAGAACAAGAATAATCATAACCATGTATAGATCTCCCCCAGAGGTATTTCTTTCTTCTGACAATCAACAAAATGCAAGGACTGGGGGTTTGCTTACATTTAAATAGTTTTCTTTGCCTTCTTCTGTTCCAATAAGATAAAAGTTAAGTCCATATCTGAAGTCTTTGTCATAAACAACCAGAAGGTCATCTCCAGGATATTCCTACAGGAATATAATCAAAAGGGAAGGTCAGTTTTCATTCAGGTTATTCATATACAAAACTGTTATTTTTCTAATCAATAATGAAAGATAGCCAGAGTGCTATTCTATGGCTCATAATCCCAGATTGCACAACTATTTTATATAAATTAACAAAGCTCTTAAAACTCAGTGGTTCTAGGGAAATTTACCATGCAATTTTATTTCTAATGGGAAAAAAAGAAGCATTCCTTGTATTTGGTATTGATACTCTGTATGTTTGGAGACATATCAGGACCAAGATTATGAATAAAAAATTAAAGCAACACCTGGGTGGCTTAGCTGGTTAAGCATCTAGCTCTTGATTTCGGTTCAGGTCATGATCTCATGATTTGTGGGATCAAGCCCCGCTTTGGGCTCCGTGCTGAGTGTGAGGCTGCTTAAGATTTTCTCTCCCTCTCCCTCTGCCCCTCCCCTGCTTGTGCTCTCTTTCTCTCTCAAATTAAAAAAAAAAATTAAATCTGTATGGGAAAATAAGGGTAGATTCCTATTCTAGTTGAAATTGGGAAGGATGAACTTTTCTGGGTGTAAAGTAATAATCAGTCACTGATAGGTGTTTGCTTTTCACAGATCATTGAGCAGGATCCCAAAGGAGGTATGGACAACCTAGCATTTGCTCAAAGTAATGGAGGTGGGGAATACCAGGTTTGAACTCAACAAGCTCTCTAACTTTTATTATTATGTATCAGAAGCCTCTTGGGTAGGACTGAAAAATAAAGAGAGATGTTGTACTTACCTGGATAACTTTTTTGACTGGGTAGAAATCAGACACTGCAGCTCTGTTTTTAAAGTCTGCTAAAATATCTTCTTTTTTGATAAGTTTATAAGGTTTTTCATCTGTGACATCTTCATCTATTCGGCAGTTAAATATTTCCTGGGTCTGGGTAGTTAACACTAAAGGATAAATTTCTGGATGACCTGGGGAAGGAAAAGTAGACTCGGACATTAAATATTACCACTTAAGATATTAAGAGGCAACATGCAATTGTTTGCTTTAAATAATTATCTTGGCCAAAATTTTGAAAGGCTTTTTTTTAATGTTTATTTATTTATTCTGAGAGGGGGCAGAGGGGCAGAGAGAAAGGGAGAGAGAAAATCTGACAGTGCAGAGCCTGACGTGGGACTTGATCCCACAGAATTCGAGATCATGACCTGAGCTTAAATCAAGAGTTGGATGCTTAACTGACTGAGCCACCCAGGTACCCCTCATTGTTCTTTTTTTTTTTTTTTTTAAGTAAGTATATCCATTACAGAAAATGTAAAATAAATAAATAAATGAAAAGAAGAAACTAACAATTACCCGGAATACTACTTCTCAAGTGAGAACGTCTGTTAAGAGTTTGCTCTTTTTCCCCTCTCTCAATCTGTCTTCTCATTGTCTTATCCTTCTTATCACCATCAGCTTCCACAGTCCCGGTCTCAGCTCTGCATCTACCCCCAAAACTCCTTCCCCCAACCCCACCTTCCCAGGGTCCCAGAGCCCACTCCCTTCTTCTCCAGATCCTACACACTTGGATGTCCTGACATCTTTTCTCCTACTGCTCAACAGATGTGCCAACAAGGGGAGAAATGCATGTGGCCTCTAAAATGGAGTTTGGGGCTTACTTTCCCATAGAAATATTTATCGCCCTGCCCAAAAGAAATACTTACCCCCCATCCTAGTGGCTCTATGATACGATTATCCAGGTAATTTAGGAGGGTTTTAATGACTGTGTGCATAACATTGATGATATGTGGAAATATATTCCAAATAGCAATCAGTTGGTACAATAAACATTTGGAATACAAGTTGTTCACAAATTAGGAACAAACTGCCATTTTTATCTCCCTGAGAGTTGGAAATGGGGGAAGCTTGTCTCCAAAGTAAGGTCCCTGCACTCTTAGTATGATGCTATACTTTCTCTATTATGTGTGAACACAGAGCACTGGAGAGGGTCCTGCTCCTTCCTCCACACCGTCAGGAAGGTAACAGAGATTATATTCCATAGGATGCAGTGAGCGGCATTTATTTCCTTAGAAGCCTGATAGAGCAGGAGCCAAAGACAGACTTCAGCTCTATGTAACTCACTCCTCAGAGTCTTACTGTGTGTACAGGGAAGAGCCCTAGCAACACAGACTATAGCTGATACATCAATTGCCCTACATATTGAAACACAGGTAATTTAAATAACTACCATGTATCGTTTTTTTTTTTTTTTTTACATTTTGGTTGCTGTTTACTTTTTAAAAAAGCAGTTTTATTGAGATATAATTGGCAAACAATAAACTGTATACGTTTAAAGTTTACAATTTGATAAATATATGCATATACCCATGAAACCACCACCACAATCGAGCTAAATATACCCATAATCCCTAAAAGTTTCTTCTTGTCCCTCCCTCTGTACCCCTCCCCTTTACCCCTAGGCAACCACTGATTTGTTTTCTATTACTATAGCTGAGTTTGCTTTTTATGGAATATTATAAATATAATTACACAGTATGTATTGTTTTGTTTTGTTTTATACAGAGCGCAAGTAGGGAAGAGGGGCAGAGGGAGAGAGAGAGAGAGAGAGAGAGAAGAGCGAGAGAATCTTAAGCAGGCTCCACACTGAGCATGGAGCCCCATGTGGAGCTTGATCCCACTACCCTGGGATCATGAGCTGAGCCGAAACCAAGAGTTGGACGTGGGGTGCCTGGGTGGTTCAGATGGTTAAGTGTCTGACTTAGGCTCAGGTCATGATCTCGTGGTTTGTGGGTTCCAGCCCCACATCAGGCTCTGAGCTGAGAGCTCAGAGCCTGGATCCTGCTTCGGATTCCATGTCTCCCTCTCTCTGCCCCTCCCCTGCTCACACTCTGTGTGTGTGTGTCTCTCTCTCTCAAAAATAAACATTAAAAAAAAAAAAAAGAGTTGGATGCTTAACTGACTGAGCTACCCAGGCATCCCTACATAGTGTGTAATTTTGTTTATCTTCTTTTATTCAGCATAATTATTTTGAGTTTCATTCATGTTGGTGCATTTAGAAATGGTTCACTCCTTTACATTTCTGACTGGTGTTCCATAAAAGAAAAGATCAACTAGGCAAATATTTCTTAAGATTTATGGCTTTGGATGTTGTATCTAGGATATCTTTGCCTAATCTGAGGTCACAAAGATTTTCTCCTATATTTTCTTCTAGAAGTTTTATAATACCTGGTTTTATAGTAAGGTCTATGATCCATTTTGAGTTAATTTTTGTATATGGTATGAGGTACAGATTAAAGATCTTTTTTTTTAAGTGTAGATATATAGGTGTTCCAGCATCATTTGTTGAAAAGACTATCCTTTCTCCACTGAATTGCCTTTGCACTTTTTTTTGAAAATCTGTTGACCGTATATATGTCAGCCTACTTTGGGAGTCTTCATTCTCATTCATCGATCTATTTCTTTATCTTTATGGCATCTTTTAAAAATAGCAGCAACAGTTAACATGAACCTTCTTTGCAACATCCCCATAAAAGGAAGTGTGTGGGTACCACCTAATTTAAGTTCTGTAACCATCTCCAAGGTATTGCTACCTTGTTTTTCAGATGAGAAAGCAGAGGCTCAGAGAGGGGAAGTCATTTGTGACCACCCAGTTATTAAGTGGAAGAATTATGAATTGAGACAGGTCTGATTCCAAAACCTGTACTATTAATCACTAGTGGTAAACAGAATAGAGCCGCCCCCCTGCCCCACCCCCTAAAGATGTCCATGTCCTAATCCCCGAAACCTGTGAATATGTTACCTTATATGACAAAAGGGACTTCCAGATGTGATTAAGTTAAGGAACTTGAGATGAGGAGACCACTGGGCCCCCGAGAGGGACCCAAGGTAACCACGAGGGTCCTTATAAGAAGAAGGCAGGGGGACCAAAGTCAAGGAAGGAGATGTGACAAAGAGGCAGAGGTCAAAGAGATAGAAAGATTAGGAAATGCTATCCTGCTGGTTTTGAATATAGTGGAAAGTGGCAACAGTCGATGAATGCAGGGGGCTTTTAGCTGAAAAAGGCAAGCAAGTGGATCCTCCCCTCAAAGCCTCCAGAAGGAACCAATCCTGTTAATACGTTTCCTTTAACCCAGTGACAGTAATGTCAGACTCCTGGTTTCCAAAACTGTAAGATAATAAGCCATTTAAATATTCAGTGTTTTAAGTCAATACATTTGTGGTAGTTTATTATAGCAGCTATAGACAATTAATACACCACTGATACTCTAACCTGTATTAAAAAGCATGACTTATAATTTGGGGTAAATTATTTAACTTCTGGGAGTCACAGCATCTCTGTCTCTGTAATGGCCATAAACAATGCCTACTTCACAGAGATAAACAGATGAGAGGGGTGTGCCTGGCACAGAGCTGTTGTTCTGTAAATGTTAGCTCCTTGTAAAAACTACATTTATTCTCCAGGAACCTCTAGACATTGCCCTGTAGACCCTTAGGCAACAGTTTTTTAGTCTGTCTGTTGATCCTTGGTTCTTAGAAGGAAAGGGAATCCTAATTCCCTGAGGCATGAGCCACAAGCCCTGAGTGACAGTTGACAATGTCAGGACCCCATAGCAAGGAATTCAGAGAGATCTTTATGTTTCCCTGAGGAAGATCTGGGGGAAGAAGAGAGATGTTCCAGTATAAGGTAAATCAAAACCTACCCTCAGGTCTCACTGCTGTGTACTGAGGTGTGTTTTTTTCTCCTTAAATAAATCCATTTTTTCTCCTTAAATAATCTATTTTTTAGTCCATTTACTTTATGTTGAAACCCTGTCATACCCCATTCTCATGTTTGTGGACTTTCTTACCAGTTAATTCATGTAGTCAAGAAATATTTACTGGGCAACTACTATGTGAAAAGCACGGTGTTGGTAGTAGGGTTGGACTATCTAGAGGAAGAGACAGAAATTAGGCAGATATACTCAGAAACACTTAAGTACAGATTGTGACAAGTGCTATTTAGGAGAAAACAGGGTGAAAGTAGAACTTAGAATGAAGAGAATGGGAGTGGTGGTGGTCTGTTTAGATGAGAAGAATAGAGAAAGCCACTTATTTATTCAACAAATCAGCATATACTTGTCGAATGGTTATTATGTGTCAAGATCTGCTGAGCAAGAGCGTTTCTGTTCTCCTGGAGTACTTGTGTTCGTGTGTGTGTGTGTGTGTGTGTGTGTGTGTGTGTGTGAGAGAGAGACAGAGAGAGAGAGAGAGAGAGAGAGAGAGAGAGAGTGTGTATACCCCAGGGCCAGCCAGGTGTGTGTGAAAATAGGTTATAAATGCATAAACAAATAAATACAGCCCATCTTCATTATTCACAGATTTTATATTTGCAGATTCACTTGCTAAAACTTATTTGTAACCCTGACATCAACAGTCGCAGTGCTTTTTGCCATCATTAGCAGTCATGCTTATAGTGGCAAAAACTTTGAGTTGCCTTATGTGCGCGGTCCCAGCCGGGGTCAAACACGGTGATGCTCTGCCATCTTGTGTCAGCTGTCAAACAGTAAACAGATGTCCTTCCCGCTGTCTATTTAGTGCCACATTCTTCCTATTTTTGTGCCTTTTTATTGGCGATTTTTGCCAGTTAAAATATCTCCCAAGCGTAGTGGTAAAGTGCTGTTCAGCATTCCTAAATGCAAGAAGGCTGGGATATGCCTTGTGGAGAAAATACGTATATTAGATAAGCATTGCTCAGGCACGGGCTATAGTGCTGTTGGCTGTGAGTCCCATGTTAATGAATCAACAATATACATTTAATAAGGTGTCTTTAAACAGAAACACACATAAAACAAGGTTATGTATTGATTGGCTAATGAAAATGTTGTGACCAGAGGCTGACAGGAACCTCTCTGTATTTACCCTAGGAGCACTAGCTCAGTATTTGCTAATTCAGTATTTGCAGCAACTGTGCAGAACTTCCAAGAAAAACAAGACTCAGCTGTACTTTAATTTCAGCCTTAGGATAAGTGCTAAGAAGGCAATAACATGGTGCTAAGTGAAGGAGAGGTCAAGAAAGGCCTCTGGCAGGAGTGGGATTGGAGTCTAGATCTGAATGATGAAAAGGAGAGAGTTGCATAAAGATCTGGCAAAAGATCTATCCAGGTATCAGGGGCAGCAAGAACAAAGGGCCTGAGGCAGGAATAATTTTGGTATGCTCTGTGCTAAGCAAGGCTGGTGGGCTGTAGGCAGGCAGGTGTGGTGGTTGGGAGTGGGGAGAGGATGGAGAAATGGTCAGAGAGGAAGGTGGAGCCAGGACCACTATAATGATAGAGTAAAGCCATGGGAGAGTTTAAGCAGGAAAGAGACCTGGCCACGTGGTATGCAGAATGGATTGAAGGAGGCTGAGTGGAAGCAGTAATAGCAGTTAGGGGCTAGGGAAACAACTGGAGTGAGAGATGTGGGGTCTGGACTAAGGTTGCAGAGGTGGAGATAATTTGAAGTGGATGGGATTTACTTTAGAGGCGGAATTGACAGAAGGAGAATGTTTAGATGGGAAAGTGTTAAGGGGGAGAAAGGCGTCAAAGATGACTTCCAAGTGTCTGGGTGGTACATTCATTAATTCAGTAAGTTATTTATTGGGCAGTGTGCCCTGTTCCAGTGCCATTTACTGTCAGCTGACATCCTCTCACCATCTCCCCACCTCCACCCCTCTACCAACCTGGCTCAAGCCTCCACCATCTCTTTCCTAGATTGCTGCAAAAGCTTCCTGACTGCCCTCTGCTTCTGTCCCTGACGTTCTCAGCTGAGTAGCCAGGGTGACACTTTAAAAACAAGTCAGATTAGGGGCGCCTGGTTGGCTCAGTCGGTTAAGCGGCTCAGGTCATGATCTCACAGTTTGTGAGCTCGAGCCCCACATCACTCTCTGTGCTGACAGCTCAGAGCCTGGAGCCTGCTTCAGATTCTGTGTGTGTCTCTTTCTCTGCTCCTACCCAGCTTGCACTCTGTCTCTCAGAAAGAAGTAAACATTAAAAAACTTTTTTAAATAAATTAAAAAAAAAAAACAAGTCAGATCCCATCACTCCTCTGCTTAAATACCGCCAATAGCTCCTATCCTACTTGACTAAAAGAACCCTCAGAACAGCCTTCAAGGCTTTTAGATCTTCCTTCTCCCTAACCCTCACTGTTTCCTCTCTGTTTCTAAACATGAAGTGCATCACCCAAGTCAAAACTAAGAGGAAAGTTTCAACAACAACAACCAATACAAAAGGTCCTACTGGAATAAGATTATTTAGCCTCTGAAAGAAGGGACGGTATTAATTTGGTTGGCTAAGTTCTAGTTTATTTGCTTAAAAACCAGCCTCTTTACTTGAAATAGTGGAATCTTACCATGAAGTACAGATAAATATTGCCCATGAGCCAGAGTCTTAAAAAATATTATTCTAATAAAAGCAATAGCTTGCAGACTCAAAACACTTTAGAGTCTCTTTAGTAACCACACCATGTTCGATTTGTAAGGGACTGCTAGGCTCAAGTCTATTTCTGTTTGAAATTCTCTCTTTCACTCTTACTGTTTATTCTTTCTGTAACATTTTTCATTTTAGATTCTAAATGACATAATTTTAGCCCACGTGTATCTTAAACACGTCGATTTGTATTTTTGTTTGCTTATTGAATTTTAAAATATCATAAAACTAGGAGCATAAATTCTAAATTATACTTCCACTTACCCATGCTCTCCATAGTAACAGGTTCCACTTCTTCTCTGTCTAGAATATAATGAAATAATGTCAAATTTACATTTTTGACACATAAGCGTCTTAATTTATCACAATCTTTTACCAAGCCTCAAAGCACAAAACATAAACACAAGTACACAATGAAGTTTTACACTATTTTATAAATGCTTAAATAGAATTTGAATAATTATCTTTTTTCACAGAATTATGTCTTCATGAAATGCTATGGCATATAATGGATGTTGCAATGAAATGCATCAAAAGAATAAATGTCTATACTCTAAATTCCATATGTGTTTGACTTTATGACAGCGAACATATTTCCTTATTTGATACAGAAAACCACAATCATTTTGGCTGCTAACATATATACAGATACTAAATCCATAAAAAATCCCATTAATGAAAAAACAATCCTACCAGGTAATATCTGTTTGGTTTTGCTCCGTTTTGTGTTTTTGTAGCCACCAGCACTCTTTTGTTTTTGAGATTTTGGAGCCATGGTTCTGACTTAGGCTGTATAAAGAGATAATGTCATTAGTAAATTCTGTTTTACAGTTTCAAATAGTCAGCATTACCATTTAGTAAAACATGAGAAGAATATGTTTTCTAAGCTTTACCTTTAGCTAAATCAACGTGTATCTTCATAGGATGGGTGTTCTGTGACCAAAGGTTGATCGCAACAACCTTACTGGTAAGGTCTTGCCATTCCAAGGGAGCCATTCAGCTGAAGCGAATGGAAGTGACCTGCCAGCCCTTCAAGGCTTCAGCCATAGGCCCTGCCATGGAAGCATGATGGGGGATACTGGCCTCCCGCCTCTCACTGCTGTTCCTATTCCAGGGAGTTAGTGTCTGCTGCCCTCTGCCCAGCTCCCCACCAGGTGCCTCAGCAACGAAGGTAGGCTCAAAGTCCACGGGCCCACAACATACATACGTGTTCATAATTTTTAAAATTTGTATCATTTAAGCAGTACTTTTATCCTAGCATGCGGACCTATACCCACTGTGTCCTTCTTTGTGCTGTCAGAGAGTGCCTCCAAAGGTTCTCTGTGGAACTGATCATCAGTTTTGGCTGAGGTCATTTGCTATCACATCAAATCCTTGTCATCTCAATGGTCACCCCTGTCTCATCTTGTTAGATGGTTAGGAGTACAATTTCAGGAGCCTAAGCAGCAAGGTTGAAAAATAGACTTTGCCTTTTAGCAGCTGTGTGATCCTTGGCAAACTAAATACCATCTGAGTCTCAGTTTATTCATGTTTGTTTTTTTCAAGTTTATTTATTTTGAGAGAGTACGTGCGCATGCGAGCTTGGTCAGGGGAGGGGCAGAGAGACAGGAAAGGAGGAAGAATCCCAAGCAGGCTCCTCCTGGTCAGCGCAGAGCCTGATGGAGGGCTGGAACCCATGAACTGCGAGATCACGACCTTAGCTGAGATCAAGAGTCAGACGCTTAAGCAACTGAGCCAACCAGGCATCCCTTAGTTTATTCAGGTTTAATGGGGATGATGACAATAAAACCTACCTCATAAGGCAATTGTGAACATATAATGAAATAAAATTGCATTGACCTTGACTCAGTCATGTCAATCAGACTGGCTTGCCTTGTTTTATAAACAAACACAGACTGAAAATTATTTCATAAACCCCAGTCAGAATACCTGAGTTTCATTTTCTTTCTAGTTCCTTGATTACTAAATCTGGTCCAAAGTGTGGGTTTGTGTTTGTGATATACATTTTTCACTTCAGACCCTTCACATGTATTTTTTCAAAAGGTAATAGTGATAGCTCACGTTTGTTGAGTGCTTACTATGTGCCAGGCACAGTTCTAAGTACTTCACATGTATTATTTATTTAATTTGAATCACCCTTTTAGGTAAGCATTTTATGAAAACTGTTCTCTTCATCCTCATTTTATAAGATGACAACAGAGGCCGGGAAACTTGCCTGAAGGGATACACAGAGCGTGAGCGGTAGAGTTAGGGTGAGAGCACCCCCAGTGTGGTCCCAATGCCCCCAATTTTCATCTTTGCACAAGACTATCCCTTGAGTTTCAGTGGTAACTGTTTGCTGTGTTTCATCACAAATGAAATCATTGCCTTTACCTAGAAAGGTGTGATGTTATGATTTAAGCAGCATTTTATGATTCTGACAACTTGGGAATTCCCACTTTTTAAACCCCCTGCAATGAATGGTTCCGATCCAGCTTTTTAGACTGTCAGGTATCCTCAATCCCACTTCTCAGCCTCACTATAATTTCAAATCTTGGACCTAGTACTTTATTCAGAAAATTCTTTATCAGTGTACCCCTCTCCATATTTTATTCCAGCAGCATTTGACTTAGAATACTCAAGCACGCCTGGGTGGCTCAGTTGGTTAAGCATCTGATTGTTGATTTCTGCTCAGGTCATGCTCTCACAGTTTTGTGAGTTCGAGCCCTGTATTTGGGCTTTGCACTGTCGGGGATTCTCTCTCTCAACCCCTCTCTCTGCCTGCCCCCCACCCCCCACCCCCGGGCTCAAGGTCTCTCACTTTCTCTGTCTCTCTCAAAACTAAATAAGTAAACTTTAAAAATAAGATACTCAAAACTCTCCAGATACCAGCTGGACTCACCCTAAGCACATAGACAACACACATACCATCACCACCACCACCACTATTCATTCCACAAACATTTATCGAGCAATTTAGATGCACCAGATGCTGTCCTAGGTGTTAGGAATACAGCAGTGAACAAAATAGGCAAAACCCTTTCTCTGACAGAGCTTACGTTCTAGAGGAAAGAGAGCAAACGAGCAAAATCATCAGTATTTTGGACGGTCATAACTGTTACAGAGAGAAGTCAAGTAGTAAGGGAAGAGGAATTGTAGGAGTAGGGAAGTTGCAATTTTATATTGGACCATCAGGGAAGACATCACTGAAGTGACATGGGAGCGAAGTCCTAAGAAAAGGGGGGGCGGGGTGAGCCAGATATGCAGATATCTGGGGACAAAGGGTGTTTCTAGGCAGAGGAAATAGTAAGTGCAAATGTTCTGGGGCAGGAATATGCTTGGCACATTTAGAAAACAGCAGGAAGGCCATAATGGCTGGAACGGAGTGAGTAAGGGAAGACCAGGAGATGAAGTTGGTCAGAGAGGTGATGAGGTAGGTACACAGTAGTCAGCTTTGCAATGGCCGTAAGTCTCAGTAACAAACAGCCACAAATTTCTTCTTTGGCTCTGTGTTGTGGCTGTGGGTCAGCTGCTGCTTCAAGTCTTATTCTGGGACTCGGGCTGGAGGAGCGGCCCCTGTGTGACAGCCTCTACTTTCACGGCAGAGTAGAAGGCGAGAGAGCTCCCCAAGCTGCGTAATGCCTCCCGAATCTTCCCCATGGCACTGGCACACTGTCCTCTCTGCTTATATTCCACTGGTCCAAGCAAGTCACACAGCTAATCCCAATAGTGGGGAGGAATGCACACATGATCCTTGTGCAGGGGAGGGAGGTAAGAATTGGCGCCGAAATAGTTGTGGACAAGTATGTAATATGCCACAAAGGGTCTGGGTCATGTGTAAGGACTTTGCTTTTACTCTGAATGAGAGGGGGGCTGGGAGCTATTGGATGGTTTTGAGCTGAGTTTCTTTACCTGATGTGAGTCACATTTTAACAGCCCTATGGCTGCTGTGTTGTGAGGACTGCAGCGAAGAAAGAGTTGAAGCAGGGAATCCAAGTAAGAGACAGTCAGCAATCCAGGGGAGAAGTGATGGCAGCTTAGATCAGGGAGGTAAGTATGGAATGGAAAGTGGTTGGGCTCCGCACATATTTTGTAAGTAGAGCCAATGGGATTCACTGACGACTTGGATGTAGAGTCTAAGAGAATAAACAGGACCAAGGATGCCTGCTACAAGTTTGACCCAAAGGATTGAAAGCATGGGACTGCTGTTTATTGAGATGGGGATCCCAGGGGAGGAGTAGATTTGAAAGGGAAAGTCAAAAACTCAATTTAAGGCATGTGAAGTTAGTCTGTAGACTGCGAACTCCATAACTGGCACAGTGGACATTCTAAAAAAATGCTGGACTAATGATTCCTTGGTGTCCCCTTTCCTTCTGCCATCTTAGCATATGGATTTCCAGTCTGGACAAAAGGCTTTTGCCTGAGATCTGTGGAACCACCTGTATGCGTGCTGTTTTAGTTTTCTATTGCTGCTCTAACAAATTATCAGAAACTTAGTGTCTTAACACAAAACTCATTACCTAACAGTTCTGTAGCTCAGAAGTCTGACATGGCTCTCACTGGGCTAAAATCAAGGTGTCACAAGACTGTGTTCCATTCATTCTAGCATCTTATTGGAGAATCTGTTTCCGTGCCTTTTCTGACTCAAGAGGCCATTGGTATTTCTTGGCTTGTGGGCCCTCTTCCTCCATCTTCAAAGCCAGCAACGGTGGGTTAGATCTCTCTCACATAGCATACTCTGACCTCTTCTTCTCCCACTTCCACTTTTTATTTATTTTTTTTAGTGTTTATTTATTTTTGAGAGACAGAGACAGAGCATGAGTGGGGGAGGGGCAGAGAGAGAGGGAGACACAGAATCTGAAGCAGGGCCCAAGCTCTGAGCTGTCAGCACAGAGCTCAACTCAGGGCTCGAACCCACAAACCATGAGATCATGACCTGAGCTGAAGTCAGACGTTTAACTGACTGAGCCACCCAGGTGCCCCTCCCACTTCCACTTTTTTAAAAAAAGTTTATATATTTTGAGAGAGAGAGAGACACAGAGAGAGCGAGCAGAGGAAGGGCAAAGAGAAAGGGAGAGAGAGAATCCCAAACAGGCTCCGTGCTATCAGTGTGGAGCCCAATGCTATGCTCGAACTCATGAATAGTGAGATAATGACTTGAGCTGAAACCAAGAGTCAGATGCTTAACCTACTGAGCCACCCAGGTGCCCCCCCACTTCTACTTTTTTAAGGACCCTTGTGATTACACTGTGCCCATCGAGTTAATATAAGATACTTTATTTTGTGGGCAGCTAATTAGCAGTTTTAATTTCATCTGCAACCTTAATTCCTGTTTGCTATGTATGTTAAAATATTCACTGTTTCCAGGGATTAGGAGATGCCACGTTGGCATTAAGCTTGAATATATAGGTATCAATCTAACACAATCATCCCAAGAAATAGTCTAAGTAATCACGTGTGCCCACTTTTTTCAAAGGCTGCTATTAAGCGAACTGTGGGTAATCTGGTTCAGTTTCCAACATGCAGGGGAAAACAAAGTCAATTTCCCAGCAGTACATTAAGTAACAAAACTGGGTTAAACAGTAAATGTGTGTGCTTCCTTACCAGAATAGCTCATTTACTATTTTCACAAATATTAACTCCTGTGTCTAACATATTGTCTAGTGACCAAGGAAAAAGGAAGACCAGGTTGTTCTATAGGCTTTTAGGTCCTAATTATTCTTAATTAAAAGCACAGTATCTAACCTGCATCATAGATGGAAAAATTCATTAGCTGAGGCCAGCCTGTTGAATATAGTCTAAACTGAAAAGAAAATTATTTACTTTGGGAGTAGTTACTTTACATTGTATTTGCGTCTCAGGCAAAATTTCATAGTTTATTTTAGTCACTTCAAATAATAGAAACCCTACCAATATTGTGTCAAGAAAACAAATCCGTTTTAGCTGAAGATTTCTAGATGAAATGTATGAAGTACTCTACGTCACTTCAAAAGAGACACTTATTTATTCGACGCTAATTTCTTATGCAGATTTTCTTTTAAAAAACAAATCCCGGGGCGCCTGGATGGCGCAGTCGGTTAAGCGTCCGACTTCAGCCAGGTCACGATCTCGCGGTCCGTGAGTTCGAGCCCCGCGTCAGGCTCTGGACTGATGGCTCGGAGCCTGGAGCCTGTTTCCGATTCTGTGTCTCCCTCTCTCTCTGCCCCTCCCCCGTTCATGCTCTGTATCTCTCTGTCCCAAAAATAAATAAAAAACGTTGAAAAAAAAATTTAAAAAACAAATCCCAAATAAAAGACGTTACTTTAAGGACGCGCGACAGGACGGCGGCTCGCCGCCAGGGGGAGCCGGGGCAGCCGTTGCGGGGCGCGCTCTCGAGCTGCAGCGGCCCAGGGTGTCCCGTCTGGGTGTCCCGTTGGTGCCCACACGGGGAAGAGGCGGTGGCGGTTCGCGGTGGCCACGGAGCGCGTTTGAGCCGGGACCGGGCCGAGGTTCTCCGCCCACGGAAATGAGCCGCCAGGCTGCACCAGCATTCCCTGCTGGAACCTCCAAGTGTGCGCCGTCCCAGAGGGTGCCTGCCCTGACTGGCACAACTGCATCCAAGAATGACCGGGCGGGTCTTTTTGAGTGTCCTGTCTGCTGTGGCTACGCGCTACCACCCATTCTTCACTGTCAGAGTGGCCATCTCGTTTGTAGCAACTGTTGCCCAAAAGCTCACATGTTGTCCAACCTGCTGGGGCCGTTGGGATCCCCTCGCAACTTGGCCCTGGAGGAAGTGGCCAGTTCCCGTGCTTTCCCCCTGTAAATATGCCTCTCCTGGAGGAGCGATACCTCTGCCACACACACAGAAAGCAGACCATGAAGAGCTCCGTGAGTTTAGGCCTTATTCGTGTCCGTGCCCTGGTGCTTCCTGCAAATGGCAAGGCTCTTTGAATGCTGTCAAGCCCCTATATGATGCATCGGCAAAGTCCATTACAGCCCTACAGGGAAAGAATATAGTTTTCCTTGCTACACTGGTGCTGTTGACGGGGTGATGATGCAGTCCTGTTTTGGCTTTCACTTCATGTTAGTCCTGGAGAAAAAGGAAAAGTCTGACGGCCACCAGCGGTTCTTTGCACTTGTATAGCTGATAGGAACACGCAAGGAAGCTGAAATTTTTGCTTATCGACTTGAGCTAAACGGT
The DNA here is from genome assembly GCF_023721935.1 of Panthera uncia. Classification (NCBI taxonomy): domain Eukaryota; kingdom Metazoa; phylum Chordata; class Mammalia; order Carnivora; family Felidae; genus Panthera; species Panthera uncia. The sequence goes on from NW_026057585.1 coordinate 34,355,061, forward strand.
CCTAGGTGGCGATTGACTTGGGAAGCGGCCCGGCGATCTATTCCTAAAGGAATTGCAACAGCCATTATGAATAGTGACTGCCTAGTCTTTTGACACCAGCATTGCACAGCTTTCTGCAGAAAATGGCAACTTAGGCATCAATGTAACTATTTCCATGTGTTGAACTGGCAACCAAACATGTTCTGGCCAGTGTTTAAAACCACTGCATTCAGTTTCACAGAGAATAAGGCACCCCTCTGCCTGACAACCTGAAACTTTTGATAGGTGGAAGCTAGACACGTGAAGGTAAATAAAAAGGCTGTTAAATACAGGAAACAGTTGCATGTAATAACACTAATTAAAAATAAGTCTACAGTAAACCACTGAAAAAGTATGTGTGTGTGTGTGTGTATACATACATATATATACATATATATGTATGTATATATATGTATGTATACACACACACATACACATACATACACACTCAAGATGGGTACCTTTCTATTAAGAAAGGAAGCACTGTAAAATAATTCTGAATTTGTGTTATAGATTGAGTGTACTGTTGTACCGGGTTTTTGTTTTGTGTGTGGGCACCTGAGCTTGTGTGTGTTTCTTTATCTGACAAGCCATGTTGAGTGCTCTTGGACCACTGCTTTTCCCTTTGTGAGTCAACACATAGTGCTGCTGTATGTGTATATATTTTGTGTGTGTATTTGCTAATTTTTATTCTTGTTTTTCATTATATTTGATTTTCTTTTCTGTAATTCAGGTTTTTCTCACCTTTTTTGTATCTTTAAAGTTAGTGTCTTTGATATGCATAATTGCTTCTGGTAAAGTTTCTACATATGTGTTCAGTATGCATTTTCTTTTCTCCCATTAATCAGTTCATTAGAAATATTTAATTTTTAAAAATTTTTTAACGTTTACTTATTTTTGAGACAGAGAGAGACAGAGCATGAACAGGGGAGGGGCAGAGAGAGAGGGAGACACAGAATCTGAAACAGGCTCCAGGCTCTGAGCGGTCAGCACAAAGCCTGACGCGGGGCTCAAACCCACGGACTGTGAGACCATGACCTGAGCTGAAGTTGGATGCCTAACTGACCGAGCCACCCAGGCGCCCCTCATTAGAAATATTTTAAATTCAACTCTTTTTTGAAGATACGAATTCCAGAAAGGAAAGGTAACACCAGAATAATTATCAGAAGGTATTTAAAGCAGTTATAAGATGGTCTCTGTCTCTTCTCTCTTTCTTTGTCTCCAGTTGAGTCATATCTTTGAACTTATTCCTTGAAAGGTTAGGGTATACTGATTTTTTTTTTCCATACCAGAAAAAAAATCAGGCTTTTTTTTCCCTTCCAAATATCTTGGGCAAATCACATGCTTAAAATTTTTTCCTGTATTAATTGGTTTTGCAAAAGAAGGCATTATCTTACACAGTATTTGTAATCAAAAGCAAATCATTTGTTTAAAAAAAGGCAGTTTGCAAAAAATGTGGTCTTTTCTAGTTCTCATTAAAAGCATATCTGGCAAATTAAAAAAAGATGTTACTTTATTTTTTTAATGTTTATTTATTTTTGAGAGTGAGAGAGACAGCAGGAGTGGGGGAGAGGCAGAGAGGGAGGGAAACACAGAATCTGAAGCAGGCTCCAGGCTCTGAGCTGTCAGCACAGAGCCCAACGTAGGGCTTGAACTCGTAAACCATGAGATCATGACCTGAGCTGAAGCCAGCGTTTAACCAACTGAGCCACGCAGGCGCCCCCCAGAAAAGATGTTACTTTAAAATTACAGCAGGTCTTACTAAGAACTTTTTCATAAAATTGCATATTTCATGGGGTGAATATGCTATATTATATTTTCCAGCTTTTCACATTAAATTGACTACTAAAAGGTCATAAGAATTTTTCAATACAGATATTACTTTGTTAAGGTGACTCTGAAATGCTCACCACATTTAATTCTTGTTGAGAGATGCAGAAGAGATCCTTCATTTATTCCTAAAATAAAAGATTCACCTACTCCAGTAGCCTGTATCACATTTGGTTTCAAAGCCACTATAGCTGACAGAATTTCAAAACAGAACTTGTAAACTATAATACTTATAAATATTTAATCGTTCCATTTAAATATTTTTGATATTAAAACTGCTTATATGCTTTGTAAATTAATTCACCCATTCCAGAATATCATTTTGCTTCTTTTCCTTCTTTTTTTTTTTTTAAGATTTCACTTTTAAGTAATCTCCACACCCAACATGGGGCTCAAACTCACAACCCCAAGATCAAGAGTCACATCCTCTAGAGACTGAGGCAGCCAGCCAAGTGCCCCAAGGACACATTTCCTACCTTCCAGGTTAACAGCAAAGGCATTAGGGAGTGGCAAGCAAGTACTGGGTAAGTCCCCTGGGTAATAGCTGAAAACCTGTGATGGTGCTTTACTGAGTCGGAGGAGCCTTGCATTCAGAGCGGTCTAGGACATGGTTCCAACTAACTTTCAAGACTTGTTCATGACTGTATCTTTTTATGATGCTTCTATTATTCAGGAAGATAACTACCGCAGATGAAGAGATAAGTGGCAAATTACAAATGATATAACGCAGCGATTTGAACAGTTATTAAGCTTCCTTTCTTCTTTCTGTTCTGCTGAGACACATACACCTGTTTACACGTTCTCTTTTGTCACCTGTATGTATGTGTGGCTTGCTCCCAGCTGTGAGATCTTTAATTCTGAGAAGACCTGTAGCACTGGCACCTTCTCACACCTTAGAAAGTATTACTTCCCCAGGTATACTTCAATTAGCAATTAGCTGACCTTATCTGGGTGGTCATCGTCCTCTTTTCTCTTCCCAAACTATTTGTAAGCTCATCATATGCCTCCCCCTGCCCCCCTTTTTAAAGGGATTTAGAATGAGATCCAAGACTAACATCTTAGGAGGCTGGTAAATGTCTCCAAGAACTGCTGCTTCTTGGTCAGTCTCCACCAAGACCCTGACTTAGCTTTAAGGTTCTCCTAGGCTCATCACCATCTTCTGACAAGTTCACAACTTCCACCCTCCAGACGTAACTGTTCCTACAGTGTCTCCCATTGGTCTACTACTCTTGTTCTGTCCTTCCAGCTTACTTCTACCTCTTTCCAAGACTGGATATTTACTTATTTAAGTAGACGCTCTCCCATCACTTCTGCCTTTGAAATTTCTCCTGAATTCTATGCCCTCCTCGCCACGGCCTCCTCTGGTTCAGGCCTTCCACGTGTCCTCTCATACCAGTAGTTCCTAACTAATTTGTGCCATCAACCCCTTTGGCAGCTTGGGGACGCCTATGCTTCAAACAAAAACATGAGATTACAAGGGAGACAGTTATCAAACTATTTTTAAAATTATGATATAATAACTCATGTGCTTCTTCATTAACACATTAAATAATAAGATCTAGCAGTGGTTCTAATTACTACCTTGACTTTGAAGAAGGGATGAGCATAAGTAATACATCTGTAACATCCATAATACAATATGAAAAGAGCCGTAATTTCTTTTGGTGACAAAGTCACATGTCGTGCCAATACTGCTGTGGTTTGTTACCAACCGCATACTTTTCAATAAGTGGTTAGTAAATAGGTAATTTATTTTTAATCCACAGATTCCCCTCCTCCCACAGATTAGGAACATTTCACTTGCTTCAATGCTCTGTTTCAGCCAGAACAGTTATTCTCAGGGCAGGTCTTCAGAGCTCTCTTTCTAAAACACAGATCATAACCAGTCACTTCCCTGTGTACTGCGGAATACAATGTGGGTCCCAACTGTCCACAGTGGCATCCTCCTCCAGGAGTGTAGAAATGGAGCTCATTAAAAAAGCAAATTTTCTGGACCTACAGTGATTCTGCAGGTTGGGGTGAGCCTAGGACTCTGACTTTTAAACATGACTATGAAGTAGTCTTGCACTAGTGGTCTGCAGATAAGACTTTGCAAAGCAGGATCAAATCTAAACTTGTACACATCACCTGCAACCCCCTTCACAGCCTGCCTCACCACATCCTCCTTCCAGTTTCTACTCACAGGATTACTCACGTCCTCCAAATAGCCCCCATACCTTCCCATCTTCCTCTCTGGGGACCCCCTTCCCTCTTCACTCCTCCTGCTCCCCACCATGCATACATTTCTCTGCTTAAATCCTACTCATTCTTCAAGTCTCAACTCCAGTGTGACCTTCTCTCTGAAGCCTCCCCAGCTTTCTCACTCAGGCTGAAAGAATCTCGTTTTCCCTGGCACTTTTTTTTTTTTTTTAGTTTATTTTGAGAGAGACAGAGAGTACAAGTCAGGGAGGGGCAGAGAGAGGGAGGGAAAAAGACTCCCACACAGGCTCCGCACTGTCAGCGAGGAGCTGGAAGCTGGGCTTGAACCCACCAACCTTGAGATCATGATCTGAGATGAAATCAAGAGTCAGTTGACTGACTGAGCCACCCAGGCACCTCTCCCTGACACTTTCTAATCACATTCTATGTAATTATGCCAAGCCTCCACAAATGCAGAAGGCCTCAAACTCAGAGCTTCCTGAAAGATTGCTGTGAATTCATTCAGCAAGCAACATACACCATGGAGAAGGAGGGAGAAATTATTGAGCAGCAATTAGGCACGGGAGGTCATAAGAGGAATCTGACAAGGCCCTTACTTTCAAAGAGTTAATGTTCTCCCATTCATCTTCTTTACTCTTCATCTACTCTAGCCTATTTGTAATAGTCCTGAAGTCACTTCTCTAACTACGTCAGCCCACGCTAATCTTTTCTACTTTCATCTCTGTGCCAGAATCATGCTGTTTTCCTTTTTATCTATCTATCTATCTATCTATCCATCCACCCAGCCGGCCAGCCGGCCAGCCATCATTTATTGAGCTCCTAGCATTGCGCTGCAATGTGCTAGACAATGTGATATACTACCTGTGAACAGCCCTAGTACCCGCCCCCACAGTTCTTAGAGTGTCGTTAACTGCTCTCTCACTGCCATTTTTGTCTCCTGGTTAGGCTGGAAGTTCTCTGAAATCAGGGAACGTTTTGTAGTTTTTTGCAGTCTTTACTGCATCAAGCACATCACTGGCCCAGCGAGTGTTCCAAAAGCCCAGGGAAGAGTGAGTAAAATACTTGTTTTCCACGCCTCCTTTCCCATTCAGATGGGAAAGCCTGATTTCCCATCAGAGTCCCTTACCTGATACTGCTAAACTGAAGGGGAAAAAGCCTCTTTGCAGTACCCTGGAGAAAGCTCCTTTGGGAGCTGGAGATGGAAGTTTGACTCTCCTCTCAGAAAAGCCAAGTCCCAAGAGCACAAACAGCAGCTCCCGGCAAGCTGTTGCTATGACACATCCGTTGCTAAGAGAAAGACGCGGTGCCTCTGCTGAGATTGACAAGACACCACCACCAATACAGTGTCCGCTCCCTGGCCCGCTCCTTAAGAGCAGACTTGTGATTGGTTGCCGTAATGTGGACGTCATGTATCTTGAACTAGGGCCAGCTCAGTTTTCCACCGGCAAGGAAGGAGTTGTGCAATGTGGGTTCCTGTATAGAGGGTGGTGGCTTGGCTTGACCCCAGGACGGACAGCCTTGCCCTCACCAGGTGCAACAGTACCCAAAGATGAATCCGTCTAGGGTGTGATCTCTAGCAGCAGGGAGTGAAGGCTGGGAGGAAGATTGAGGGCTCCAACCCCCTTAGGACAGCTCGGCTTCCCCCATGGGAGGTTGGGGCGGTTGGGTCGGGGTAGCCGTCCCAGGAATCTGCCCTAGATTCCGATGTGAAAGATAAAATCTGGCTGGATCGGGTGTCGTGAGTGTCCCAGAATTCTGATGTGTTACATTTTCCTCTTGCCAAATAGTTTTTGTATAGTTTGACTCATACTGGAAGTCTCAGGGGGAGAAGATTAAATCCCTTAGTAACTCTAAGGTTCATTTTATCTGTGGTTATGGGTCCTACGGGATTCACACAGTGAAGTTCATCTCCCTGAACGTTGTTTCCCTCTTTCCTTTAAAAAATAATTAAAACTGCCTAATTTGTAAGCTGGCAGAATTTAATAAAGTAATACAATTGACTACAGTAATTAGTCCAAATTGATTTCTTTAAAAAATACTCTTTAAAAAAATGTTTATTTATTTTGAGAGAAAGTGCACACCCATATGTGAGTGTGGGAGGGGCAGAGAGAGAGGAGACAGGGAATCCCAAGCAGGCTCCACACTGTCAGCACACACCCCCACGTGGGGCTCAATCCCATGAACCATGAGATCATGACCTGAGCCCAAATCAAGAGTCGGAGGCTTAACTGACTGAGCCTCCCAGGTGCCCCCAATTAATTTTTTACACCCAATTTAAATGAAAATATTTAATTGAGAAGAGGCGTACAGATTCGTGACATTTGAGAAAATGATCCTATGACTTCACACGGTGTGCAGAAAGATCATATATATTCTTCCAAATTTCTGAAGAATTTGTTTTGTGAAATGCTAATAAATTTTACTAAGGAAATCATTTTTAAAAACTAGGAGGAGGACTTATCATGTTGACATTGTGACAACCTTTCCCCAGGCTCTTCTACACCCTGACACTGAAAGAATACTTTTCCTTGGGCTCAGGGTGAGTCTTCTTTTCTTACTCTGTACTCTCCTGTTGGCATATCTGGTCCCCTTAGCTTTTGCCATCCTGCAAAGCACATCAGTGGCTTTCATTTCTGTATTTTCAGCCTCATACATCTTTTAAATTTCTTTCAGACCTGATTTTCCACTACCTACTGGACATTTTAAAATACATACCTAGCTTAATTCATGGTGTTTAATAGTTGCTAGATGAAGATATTAAATGAATAATTTCTGTGCCACAGGCATCACAATTTAGCAGAGGCAAAAGTCAACTCATTGTCTTTCAGATATCTTTGAGGTACTTTTGGAAACTTTTTCCCCTCTATTTTCTACCTTAGGTAATAGTATCCATTGTTCATGGGTTTGCGAAGCTAGAAATCTGAGAATCACTCCTGACTCCCAGTACTCAACAGTAAACATGTCACTAAGTCCTGTCATTTTCCTTTCCTAAATTATCTCTCAAATAGTCTCTTCTTAGCCATCCTCACTGCCTCTGCCATATCTCAGGAAGGCCCCATTTCTCACCTAGATGGTAGTAATAGTCTCTTGATTTGTTCTGTTTCCTCCTCTCAAATTGATTTGCCAAGTTGCCACGGTGTTCTACAACAGAGATTCAATCTTGACATCACCTTGCCTAAATATTCTCAATTTGGCATATGAAACCCACTACAAATATAGTCCTGAAAGATGCTTTAAAGATATCTAGGAGATAATGAGTTATTTTTCTAATCTCATTTCCTGTCTCTCTCTTCTGTTCGACCCATGTTTTAGTCCAGTGCTTCTCAAGTGAAACCCCTAAGAGCCAAGGGGCCTGAAACCACAGGGTTTGATGATGATAGGCTGATGATAAGAGTTACAGCTTGAAACAGACTTCTGAAATCGGGATGTATTTGTTTCATATAAAGAATGCATGAACTTTTTGTATTCTTCACAAATATATTCATGTTTATTTTCATGCTTATTTTTTTATTTATGTAAATAATTTCTACACCCAACGTGGGACTTGACTTCACAACCCCGAGATCAAGAGTCTCATGCTCTTTTGACTCAGCCAGCTAGGTGCCCTTTTTTTCATTTTTAAAATGTCTAAAATCTCTATTCAATGCTGTATGTCAGTCACATTTCAACAAAACTGGGGAAAATGTCTAAAATTACTATTAACTAAAATTGACATGAAGTTGAATAAACTCAGAGAAGCCCCAGGCAGCTGGGACACGCTTGTCTTGTGGGTTTCCATAGCCACTAGCATACTGCTGCACAGGCCCAGGGATTTGTCCCACGATGAGAGAGCAGGGGGCTCTCTACTGCTCCCCCCATACGCCACGCCCTTTAATAACTGTGCATCCATTCATCCCACACCTCTACTTCTATCTCTACCTCAATCTGTAGTGTCTTTCTTCATCTTCATTACCTGGTAAATACCTATTTATTTTTCAAGACCCAACTCAAATATCACCTTCTCTGTAAAGCCATCCAGGCATCCAACAGAATGAGTCACTCTTTTCTCTGTTTTTCCATTATAGCAAGTATGACTTGTTTATATGGATTCCCCCACCCCCACCCCCGCCACTGGATTTCAGGGTAGGGATAGAATCTCATTCCTTTATATCTCTATTGTTTAGCATGGCAACATAAAATATACGTTGAATTATTTGATTATTCTTGAGAACAAATCTAGAAAAAGCTATCTAACAAAAGACTATCAGGCTGATCTAACAAAAGTGTCTTTGCATTCTTCCAAAAAATTTCCTTTTCTTAAAAAAAAATTCATAATCCTTTGCAGTCAAATTTAAGGAAGTAAAGATCATAACCTTGTGATTTGGATGAGACATCAAGCCTTTTTGTCATGTTTTCTTTAGAGATACCCTAAGGGGATGACCATTGGAGGAATGAGTCATAACTCATGATACCCAGAAAGTTAGAAATTAAGTGGAAAATGTTTAGTAATTTCTTCATTTTACAAGTTTAAATTACAAATGATTGACTGAATATCTGTTCTTTCATGGGAGTGCTCAGAAATGAAGCATTCTTATGGTGACTAGTGAACACGGATATGCTCTCCAGGAGATGCTGAATTAAATTTGCCTAAAATGTGAAGATATTTAAAAATTAGTTTCAGGGGCGCCTGGGTGGCTCAGTCGGTTAAGTGTCCAACTTCGGCTCAGGTCATGATCTCGCGGTCCGTGAGTTTGAGCCCTGCATTGGGCTCTGTGCTGACAGCTCAGAGCCTGGAGCCTGTTTCAGATTCTGTGTCTCCCTCTCTCTCTGGCCCTCCCCCGTTCATGCTCTGTCTCTCTCTGTCTCAAAAATAAAAAAATAAACAACAAAAAATTAGTTTCAGTCTTACTAGTTGAGTAAAAATGTAATGAGCCAAGAATTTGTAGCTGAAAATACTTCTCTGATTATTTAAGTTCATTTTGATAAGTTTCAGATTGGATTTACCGAAGGGTAATCTGACAAATTAGATACAAGGTGGCTCTTTGCTAATTGTTATTTTAGTGAATGACCCTCCCACCCCTTTTTAAGAATTTTTTAAAAAGAGCTCAGAAACTAGGGGTTGAAGACCCTGAATAGGAGTCATTATTTTTTTTTCCTGCATCAGTGTGCCTGGGAGGGAGAGAGGGTGGGAGGGAAGGAAGGGGTCCTTGTTTGAACCTGAAACTGCTGGGATTCCAACCAAATCAAGTAGCCTCCAACTGATAGTCTGAGAAGCGCTTAGTAGACATCTCAGGCACATGTTCAAAACGCACTCCTATTTTCTCCCCACCGAGCTGCTCGTCCTGCAGTCTGCTTCACCTCAGTTGATGGCAATTCCATCTTTATGGCTGTGCAGGCAAAACCCAAGAGTTGTCCTTGACTCCTTTGCTTTCATCTCTCATCCTTTTGGATATATTTTTAACATTGCAGCCAGAGGGATACACCTTTAAAACACATGACAAAACATGCCAGTCGTCTGCTTGAAACCCTCCAATGGCTCCCATTTCACGCTACGTGAAAGCCAAAGTCCTCACAGTGGCCTACAGTTGTGGTCCAGCATAACCCAGCCCCTGCGACTGGCCTCATTTCCCACCAGTCCTCTCTGTGGTTCACACTGCTGCAGACACACTGGCCTTCTTGGGGTTACCCAAACATACCAGGCACACGTCTGCTTTACGTTGACTGTTCCTTCTGCTGGAATACTTAAAGTAGGTATCTTTCAAGTTTGTCGCGAAAATGTTAACTTCTCAATGAGGTCTATCTCCACGCTATCTGAAATGGCATCTTCTCAACATTCCTCACTGTCTCTCTGATTTATTTTTTTCCCCACAGCATCTAACACCTTGTAAAACACTCTATAATGTACTAATTATGGTCATTGACTGCTTTTGTCCACTCAAATGTAAACTTACAAGGGCAGAATTTTTTTTTTTTTGTCTTTTTTACTGCAGCATCCCCAATGCCTGAATTTCTGCCTGGCATATAGAAGATACACCACATATGGGGCACCTGGGTAGCTCAGTCGGTTAAGCGTCCAACTCTCTCCCTTGTTTTAAAAATAGGATTGAGGATATTTTCATTTTTTTAAATTATTTTATTTATTTTATTTTATTTTTTTGAGATAGAGAACACATGAGCAGGGGAGAGGGGCAGAGAAGAGAGAGAGAGACAGAGAGAGAGAGAATCTCCATGCACAGCATGGAGCTGGACAGAGGTACTCAATCCCACGACCTGACCCTGGGACCATGACCTGAGCCAAAATCAAGAGTTGGACGCTCAATTGACTGAGTGTCCAACTCTTGATTTCAGCTCAAGTCATGATCTCACAGTTGTGAGTGAGATCAAGTTCTGTGTAGGCTGTGTGCTGGGCAGGGAGTCTGCTTAGGATTCTCTCTCTCCCTGGGTGCCTGGGTGGCTCTGTGGGTTGAACGTCTGAGTCTTGGTTTCAGCTCAGGTCATGAAATCATGGCTTCGTGGGTTTGAGCCCCACATCAGGCTCCACACTGACAGTTCAGAGCCTGCTTGGGATTCTCTCTCTCCCCCTCTCTCTCTCTGCCCCTCCCCCACTCATGCTGTCTCTGTCCCTCTTAAAATAAATACATAAACTTTAAAACAAAAAAGGTTCTTTCCTTGTCTCTGTCCGTCCCTACTCATGTATGTGTGCCTGTGCATTCTGTTTCTCTGAAAAATAAATTTTAAAAATATATAAATAAATAAGAAGATATACCATATAATATTCAATAAATTATTTGGAACAGCTACTTTGGAGAATAATTTGAAAGTATCTATTAAAGCTGAGAATGTACATAGCCTATCATCTAGCAATTCTACTCCTGGATATTTACCCTAGAGGAACTCTTACATACGTGAATGAGGAAATGGTACATCGATGTTTACTTCAGAATTTCGGTGTAATGGCCAAAGATAGAAATAACCTAAATGTCCTTTAGGTGGGAAATGGATACTGTTTTTATTTAGTCAATAAATTACCACAAAGCTGCTAAAATAAACAAACTTGCATGGACATAGCTTGGAACCAAAATGGTGAGGTAAACGTTGCAGACTACATACAGAGCAATGCCATCTTTGGGAACAAAAACACACAGGAGTGATTTCTATTTATTACGGGTATGTGTATGTGAGAAAATAACTATGGCGGTGATTTATACCAATTCGTGACAGAAGGTTACACTTGGGGAGGGATGGTTAACTTTATAATGTTTTATTTCTTGTAAAATAGAAAGACTGGAAATAAATCAAATGACCTGTAAAATTTGTTGAATTTGGGGGCCGTGAGTATTTTTATTATTTGTTGTGCTTTTCTGTATTTGCAGTTTTCTTAAAATTAAAAAATCTTCTAGACTGTAAGATCTTTAAGAGCAGGAACTATGTTTTGTTCATATTTCTATCCATAGGACCTAATATTCTTATTAGAATGTACAAGATTGTTGGGGCGCCTGGGTGGCTCAGTCAGTCAGCGTCTGACTTCAGCTCCGGTCATGATCTCGTGGTCTGTGAGTTCAAGCCCCACATCAGGCTCTGTGCTGACAGCTCAGAGTCTGGAGCCTGCTTCAGATTCTGTGTCTCCCTCTCTCTCTGTCCCTCCCCCACTCATGCTCTGTCTCTCTCTCAATAATAAACATTAAATTTTTTTTAACGTTTATTTATTTTTGAGACAGAGAGAGACAGAGCATGAACAGGGGAGGGCCAGAGAGAAAGGGAGACACAGAATCTGAAACAGGCTCCAGGCTCTGAGCTGTCAGCACAGGGCCCGACGCGGGGCTCGAACTCACGGACCGTGAGATCATGACCTGAGCCGAAGTCAGACACTTAACTGACCAAGCCACCCAGGCGCCCCTCAATAATAAACATTTTTAAAAAATTAGAAAAAAGAATATAGAAGATTGTTGAATATATGTGTTGATAAGTAAACATTTTAATTTTAAAAGAAGAGAAGGAATTAAGGGGGAAAGATGAGTATACAAAGATACTAAGAGAAAGGTGAAAAATATTTGGGGTTGACATATGTGTGACTTAACACTCATGCTACCTGAGAACTTCACCTGGACTCTGATACCTTGAAACAGGATTTTGGAGACAGTAAGAAGATAAAGATGTGAAAAAGCTCTCTTTTATCCATCAGATGCCAAGAAAACTGTAGGTATTCATTAGTTACTGTGGTAATGTTTCCCAATTCCCAACAGATATTAACCTGTGGGATTCAGGAACAACACAAAAATGAAATTCCTGAAATCATGTTATTTTGTATTTTTCCTAACACTTTATGTACATGTTTTTGAAATATAATGAGTAACCATAATAATGAATAATGAATCATTTTCCTGTGATAGGGTTATACTAAAAGTTCCAGAGCTTTCTTTCCGTTTAAAAAAAATATAATAATAGGGGCGCCTGGGTGGTTCAGTCCGTTGAGCGTCTGACTTTGGCTCAGGTCATGATCTTGCAGTTTGTGATTTTGAGCCCCGTGTCAGGTCCTGTGCTAACAGCTCAGAGCCTGGAGCCTATTTCAGATTCGGTGTCTCCCTCTCTCTCTGACCCTCCCCAATTCATGCTCTGTCTCTCTCTGTCTCAAAAATAAATAAACGTTAAAAAATAAAAATAAAAATAAAAATAAAAACAGTGGAGTCTTGATTTCGGCTTAGGTCATGATCTCATGGTTTGTGGGTTCGAGCCCTGAGACAGACTCTATGCTGATGGTGTGGATCCTGCTTGGGGTTCTCTGTCTCCTTTGCTCTCTGCCCCTCCCCTGCTCTCTCTCTCTCTCTCTCTCTCAAAACTAAGCATTAAAAAAAAAAGATAATAAAAGCATGGTGTAAGGTTTATTATTATTAATAATATTGGACAAGATTGGGTATTTCAATTACATGCAGCAATGATCACTACTTATTACAGACATTTCATTAAAGAAGTCATTAAAAAAAGAAAACATTAATGCAAAATAAATTCTAAATAAATATCATTGTTTTTAAATTTTTTTAATGTTTATTTTTGAGAGAGAGAGAGACAGAGAGAGAGAGAGAAAGACAGAGTGCGAGTAGGGGAGGGGCAGAGAAAGAGGGAGACACAGAATCCGAGGCAGGCTCCAGGCTCTGAGCTGTCAGCACAGAGCCCGACACGGGGCTCAAAATCACGAACTGCAAGATCATGACCTGAGCCGAAGTCAGATACTTAACGAAATGAGCCACCCAGGTGCCACTAAATAAAAAACCATTTTTAAAAATAAAAGATTAACACTTAAAAAGTTATTCTTCAAATGATAATTTAAAACACATAAAATATTGTCTTATCCAACAGATTTAATCTTTGTTTTGTGACAAATATTCCAGATAAGGAAAATTTTCTCTCATTCTGTGATGTTGGTTTAGTTTTTTTGTTTTGTGTGTGTGTGTGTGTGTGTGTGTGTGTGTGTGTGTGTGTTTACAGAGGGAGGGGTGGGGAGGAGAAGAGGGGCAGAGAGAGAATCTTACGCAGGCTCCACATTCAGCACGGAGCCGAAGTGGGGCTCTATCCCACGACACTGGGATCATGACCTAAGCCGAAATCAAGAATCCAATACTCAACCCGACTGGGGCGCCCAGGCACCCCAATGTTGGTTTAGTTTTATGAAGCACTTCCAAAAGCATTACCCAGTTGGGCATTAGGGCATACGTTGCTTTATATAAACTCATTTACTTTTTCAGCAGTGAAAATATTTTGTCTGTTTTACAAAGAACTATATCTTTTAGTACATATTCTAACACAAATTGCAGCAAACATGATTGGACTATATTCGAATAATGTAATATTTGGATCTCCTAGCAAGATCAACCACATACATGAAAAAAAAAAAAAAAGAAAGAAAAAGAAATATGTTGACATTACCAACTTAGGGAGTTATTTTTCTTACAAAACTTGGTATTTCTTGAAATACCATCCATAGGATTAGCACAATGTATTCTATGTACATAAACATATTAATGTTTATTTTATTTGCAACAAGTACTCACCAGTAAGGCCAGGAACACACGCTTATAACATGACAACAATAACAAGCAAGATGGATTAGATCTTAATGCTGCCGTCTAACGTGCTCTTGTCATGCTTTCCAGAAATGTTGACCTTCATCATTGACTGTACACGTCAGCATTTCCTGTCTTCCTTTTTTTTTTAATTTTTAAAAAAAATTTTTTTTAACGTTTATTTATTTTTGAGATAGAGACAGAGCACGAAAGGGGGAGAGTCAGAGAGAGAGGGAGACACAGAATCTGAAACAGGCTCCAGGCTCTGAGCTATCAGCACAGAGCCCGACGTGGGGCTTGAACTCACTGACTGCGAGATCATGACCTGAGCCAAAGTCGGCCGCTTAACCGACTGAGCCACCCAGGCACCCCTCCTGTCTTCCTTTTGATTTGATGTCAGTACATTCCTTTGAGTCAATAATATTATTATGTTGATTGTTGAGGTTTAATTTTCCCCTCTACATTGTTTTGGCCCCTTTGTCAAAAATCAAATGACCATACACAGAGAAAAACAGTACAGCATAGGGAAAATAGTCAATAATATTGTAATAACATTGTCTGCTGACAGACGGTGACTACACTTATCATGGTGAGCACTGAGTAATGAATAGAATTGTAGAATTGTTATGGTGTTATGGTGTAGAATTGTATGGCGAAACTAATAACAACATTGTGTGTCAACTGTACCTCAACAATAAAAAAAACGGGAGACATAACCGAGTACAAAATAAGTGAAATACTAATTTCACATTAAAAAAGCAAAAGAGAAAAGGGGAGAAAAATAAATTGATCATATATATGTGTGGATCTATTTCTGGATTCTTTCATCTGTTCCATTGTCTATGTATATTCTATATGTCCATAGACTCTATATGTCTCTTTTTATGAGTACCAAACTGTCTTGCTTATATAGCTTTATAATAAATCTTAAAATCAGGTGAGGCAAGTTCTCCAATTTTGTCCTTATTTTTAAAAGTTGCTGTGGTTAGGGGCACCTGGGTGGCTCAGTCGGTTAAGCATGTGACTCTTGATTTTGGCTCACGACATGATCCCACAGTTCATGAGATTGAGCCCCGTATGGGGCTCCACACTGACAGAGTGGGACCTGCTTAAGATCCTTGCTCTCTCCCTCTCTCTCTGCCCCTCCCCCGGCTTGTGTGTGCACGCTCTCCCTCTCAAAATAAATAAACATTTTTTAAAAATTGCTGTGGTTATTCTTGGCTCTTTGTGTTTACATGTTAATTTTAGAATCAGCTTATCAATTTCTACAAAACAGCTTTTTGGAATTTTGATTGGGATTGGGATGAAACCATAAATGAATTTGGTGAGAACTATATTAATAATATTGAGTCTTGCAATCCATGAACGTGGTTGATCATTTCATTAATTTAGATCTTCCAAAAATATAAAAACAGATCAATAGTTACAGGCACATAAAATATGACAGGCAAAGTATTATGTGCTTTATATGTATACTATTAATTAAAATTTATCATTCCTTTCATTTGACAGATTATACATAGAAGGAAATGGGGAGGTGGAGAGACTCCGTAATTCGCACAGTCAGTAAATCGTATAAAAGGGAATGTGGGCCCCCATTTGTCTGACTCAACTTTCTTCAGTTTACTTAACTCAGCTCCAACTAGGGTTAAGCGAGGGTCATCATTTATGCCTGTGGACCTCTCCAAAGTTGAGATTGTTCCTGAACAATCAGGCATTTCAAACTCCCACTGTTATGAAGACTTCACTGTTATGGTAGGGAGATAGTGTTAAATCATGTGAAGGCATACAAGACATTAGAGATTAAATTATATTTTCCAAATTGCACTTGAGAATCAAGTGTGCCAATTGGGCACTTTTGAATAACTATCTTGTTCACAGCACCTGGGATTCAGGTTTATGAGCAGCATAAAATTCTTGTACTCCATTGCAAGAAAAGATATTTCTGTTTATAAATTATCAATGCAAACTGGTTTAGGATTTGAAGAAAGGTTTTATAAAATGTATTAAAAGATCTGACAGCTCTTGATATAATTTGGGGTAATTATCTGTTATGTATATTCAGTGACTTTTACAAATTTATCCATAGCAAAAAACAAACAAACAAACCTGATGTGGTTGTATTTAAAATTAATCAAAGTTCCTGATCTCTTTCTGACAAGTAAACTTAGGTTTAATTTTTAAAAAGAATTCGTGAAGAAAGAGGTTATAGTGGAAGATCTACTTTTAAAGAAAAAAAGATTGGATGACACTTTATAAACATGGTAAGGCAGACTTTATTTAGGACCAGCCTGATAGTTACAGGGACCCCTGCAATGGGATTTTACAGTGGGGAAAGAGAGATGAGGCTGAACAGGTAATACAGCATGGGCAAGTGGGAATTGATAGCCCAGGAGCAGGACAGGGGTCAGTGAATGGAAAATTACCAAGAGAAAACAAGATCAGGGGAGTTTTGGCTAAACCCACCTAACAGGACTCTCGCTGAAAACGGCCAGGGTGACCAGACTTCATGGGGGCTGATGGAGGGTGAGGAACACAATTACATACTGAAGATGATCAGATATTGGGGGCGGGGGTGTTGGTTAAACTGACTTGGCAAGGTTCTTGCTAAAACTGGATTTTACAAAAAAATGTAATCCTAGGCACAGCTGAGCTTAGGAGGTTTAGCAGTCTGGCTAATGTTTGGCCACGCAATCTTCATCACTACCTCAAGTATGTCCAGAGTCCAGCTTTTATTTCTTCTAAGAGCTTTCCAGGGCTCTTTCTGTCCCCAGCACCCAGCCTAGTGGAGTCTAATTAATTGCTTACAAGCAATTCTGCAAAGCTGGAAGGCCTAGAGAGGGTAAAAGGCTCAGGCTTGAAAAGTCTTACAAATTTCACGATTTCCCCCGTTTGCAGTCCTCAGAATGGACGGCTGCTGGAGAGCACTGAGCACTCACCCGCAGCCAGGCCCTTTACACCCATCCTCAGGTCTACCCCCGCCCCACAAGCGTGTGAGAGCCTTCGGCCAGGAGGGGAGGCCCCTTTGCGGTCGGAAGCCCGGAGCCCACACACTTTTTTGCACCTACCTCGCCGAAACCCCTGAGCACTGGAGAAAAACGAGTAGGGCTATGCGGGTTGTTTACAGGAACCGGGAGGGGCGTGAAAGGGTGCCCGAGACCCGGACCGCGCCGGGCTCGTTCCGAGGCCTCCTTCGCACCACCTGGCCCGCTGAAAGACTACCCAGAAAGGGCGTGGAAAGGAGTGGGACAAAGGGGAGGAGGGTCACGAGTCAAAGCGGCGGCGGGGAGGATGCCACCGCCGGCGACTCACGGCCTCCGGGCTCCAGTTGGACCGGGTTAAGCAGAGCTTCAGAGGCTTCTAGAGCGGCGCGCGAACCTGCCGCTCCCCCTGCAGCGAAGAAGACCTGACACTCCCCTGCCTGACCCGCTGGCAGCGCCACCCCCCCCCCTCCCTAGGTGAGTCGAGCCCGGCACCGCCCGGAGGCATCAGGTGTCGTGGGAACGGCGCCCACGGAGTGCAGGGAGGGACCGCGATGTTGGGAGCCGTCGGTGACACACTGCGAGAGGGTCAGGACCCCCGGACGTCGGCGCCATGGAAGGGACGAAGGTGGGAGCGGGGTGCGAGCTGCAGCGGTTCCGCACAGCGCCCGCTCGGCAGCCTGCCCAAGGTCAGTGGGGTAGGTCGGGGGCCCCTGGCTGGGGTCAGCCCGCACCCCAGCTGCGCGGGCGGGAGGCTCTGCCGCGCAACCCCCGTCCAGGCCTTCGCCCACCCGGAAGCCTGAGGCAGGGACCCTGAGAGCTGAAGCCACCTGCGGCCAGAGTCTTGCCCTGGAAGAGCTGGGGAGGGGTTTGCCGTCTGGGGGGCGGCCGGGGGCTCAGAGATGGTCCAGAAGTTGCGCAGCCAGCGTCTCGTGACTCGAGTGGCCTTTACTAGCGGCGTGGGGGGCGGATGGAAATGGGGGTGCTCAGCCGGGACCCCTGCGCGGGGCGAAAGCGGCCTCCAGCCAAGCTGGGCCGTCCGAAGTTGCTGGTGGCGCGGAGGCCAGGGAGGAGGGCGGGCTGCGGCTGCACCTCCCAGCGCAAGGTCAGCGGGGACGCTACTGCGGGGGTGGCAGGGGTGAAGAGAGGAGTTTTGAGTCTGATGGAGTGAGACAGCGCTTCTGAAGAAATGACGTTGCGTTCCTTTGTCAATTGAGGTTTTTACTATTCACACATATTCCCTGGTTTTCTCTCATTTTCTGCAGCTGAATCCAGTTAAGCGTCTCATCTCCGTGAATAAACAGCCTCTGTGTGTCAGTTTGTAGATTGTAAGAGCGCGTCTGATACCGCGGATAGGCTCTCTCCTGCCGGGCGTCTCCACCTACCCCGCATCCTGCGCGGCGCCCCCGGGTGGCTGTGAAGGGTGGTTGGCGGGCACTCCTCCGGCGCCTCGGGGTCCGGACACCTGGCAGTTTTTAAAGTGCACCCCGGGAAGGGCTTGTGTGACTTTGGGAAAGCCAACGTTTGCAGCAAGTGTAGCGGCCAGTCCTTGTGAATGAAATTCCTTGCTTCCGGGACAG
The DNA here is from genome assembly GCF_023721935.1 of Panthera uncia. NCBI lineage: Eukaryota > Metazoa > Chordata > Mammalia > Carnivora > Felidae > Panthera > Panthera uncia. The sequence continues at coordinate 34,373,706 of NW_026057585.1, forward strand.
CTTGGTGCCATAAATTGATTGCCGTTGTCTCATTTTCTCTTTGTTCCTGTGGGTTGCTGTTACACGGCATGTGTCTACTTTAAAGTTTACTTTTCCCTGTATCAAAATAGAAAGGGCTTAGTGTGTCCTCAAGTCTGTAATTTACCAACATGCACTATTATTACTTGCTTCATTACTAATGGTTAGTCACGTGAGAGTTGTGATGAACATAAAATCGTGTTCCTTTTAAGTCCCATTGATGAAGTCTCTAACTGCTGGTTTTTGAAGAAGGAAATAAAATGTTCTTGAATGAAAATCTTAAGGGATTAATAGCTTTTTTTCTCTCCCCTACGTCTTTACCTGAGAGTTTCCGTACTCCTACTTTGACAGGCATTTTAAGACGTAAGAACCATACATGAATGAGTTCGATCATAATTATTGCATTGTGAAGGTATTGCATATGCTATTTTTATGCCATTGTAAATAGGCTTTATGCTTTACTGACTCATCAGTCTTCTTGTTAATCTTTTTATTAATCAAGATTTTAAAAAGCTTCCCCGTGGCTAGTTTTTATAGCCAATATCTATTATTTGGAGCTGTTGGGTTTGCTAAGAATGTTTGAATCAGAATCAACTGTGGGATTCTATATTTGGAAAGCAGTGTAATACCTAAACAGTGACTTGTTAGAGGTTGTATTACTATAGTTTGGTTTAATCCCTCCCCCACCTTGATCTCTGAGCAGAAGTCACTGTAACAGCATCACACAGAGCCAGCCTTTCTCTTCTACATGGAAGAACTCTACTTTGCCAGGTGGTTGGGGGTATTTTATTTTGAACAGGTTTCCATAATATTATTGGTCGGAGTGAAAATCCAAAATAAGCCCCTGCTTCTGGAGTGATATCTTTGTCATTTTGGATTGGAAATGCTGACTACAAAGACAGTAAAATTAGCCCCATCTAGTTTCAAAGAGATAAAAGAGATAATAGATACGAGGTACTTTGAAAAGTAAAATGTGCTACATATATATAAGGCCCTCAATAAAAGTCAAATGCAAGTGATATGGCTGATTGCGATTTGGACTTAAATTAAGCTCCTGCATTCCCCTTCGTAGAACAGGTAAGTTTCCTGAGCCTCCATTGCCCCTTAAGAATCTTGTTGCCTGTTCAGGAAGCTGACCTGGCTGTTTGGGCCATAGGGAGAGTGAGGCTGCTTGCTCAGTGTTGGAACCACTGCTAGGGCTTTATTTGCAGTTGTATTTAATCAGAATACATGATGGTAGGTATTGTTATTACTATTTTGCAGAAGAGAAAACTGAGGCTCAGAGAGGCTGAGTGACTTATCTAAGGTCACAGAGGTGTCAAGTCGTAGAACCGATTTTAGACACCAAACACGGTTTTAGTTCTCTGCACCACATCTTGCTACCTTTAACTCCGGTTTTAAACTTATTTTGATAATATGGTGAAACGTTAAGTATCACTGCACAGGGGTGCCTGGGTGGCTCAGTTAATTGAGCGTCTGACTTCGGCTCAGGTCATCATCTCGCGCTTCACGAGTTCAAGCCCCACGTCAGGCTCTGTCCTGACAGCTCAGAGCCTGGAGCCTGCTTCAGATTCTCCGTCTCCCTCTCTGTCTGCACTTCACCACTCACACTGTCTCTTTCTCTCTCTCTCTCTCTCTCTCTCTCTCAAAAATAAGCATTAAAAAAAATTTTTTTAAAGTATCACTGCAGGAAAAATGGCCATATCTTCATATATAACAAAATTTTGCCTGTTATTTCAGGGTCCACCTACCTTCTAAAACCATTACATAGGCTTGCAGGTCACCCTGTTCTAACTACCTCTGTCACGGAATGAGGCAGAAAGTGTATACGTACATATATACATGTACATACAATCATTTACTAATAGGAGTAGCCCTTGAGGGCAGTAACTTTCAACCAGGTGAAAATTTACTTAGTAATTGAAACAAAATTCTAATTGATTCTGTAAATATCTAAAGTGCCCTTTAGAACAATGGTGCTTATTTGAAACCAGATCTTTTGTTTGGGCTTCTTCAACTATCCTGTGATAGCAAAGAATATAAATTTATACCTTTACTTATAGAATGTAAATAGTTTTTTTTTCCTCTCCCTAGAGATGGCAAATCCCGAGGTTGTAATCAGTAGCTGCAGCTCTCAAGAAGAGGAAAATCGCTGCACTTTTAACCAGCATACATCGCCCTCTGAGAAGCTTCTGTTAGAAGACCAGATGAGGCGAAAACTCAAATTTTTTTTCATGAATCCTTGTGAGAAGTTCTGGGCTCGTGGTAGAAAACCATGGAAGCTTGGCATACAAATTCTAAAAATTGCGATGGTGACTATACAGGTAAGCATCTCAAATCATGAGTTTAGTGAAGGCCTCTTTTAGTAACAAAAAGGAGCATGGACAGTGGTTTTTCATAACTTTGAACTGTATGTATAATGGAGAACAATAAATTAGGAAACATACAATCTTAAACCCTTCTCCCTTCAATATTTGTGAAAGAAGACTTTGGGTTTTTTTTTTTTTTCCCTTAATTATTTTCCTTCTCATCTTTCATTAAATTACAATTTTGGTCACAAAATGGAATCAGTTTTTAGGAAAAGAAGATTTTAATATTCGGTTTCCAATAGAGAAGCTGGAGGTTTTTAAATCATCCATTAAAACTAGCTATTGCCCAACCAGAGGATTCTTTACCCTCCTAGTTAGTTTCCTGGGGATTTCTCTCTTTTCAGAAATTTCAAAGGTTTCTGTTAAGGCAAGTATCTGGATTCTCACAGCCCTGTGATCATGGGAACCCTGTGATCATGGGAACCCCAACACTGAGCAATGTGGAAAAATGTGGAGTTAACTAAAAATGAGTGGCATACACAGTGAAATATGAGACTTCAATTTAGCAGAGTTTGAATCTCATTTCCTCGTCTTTTGTTGACATTTTTGGGGAAAACCATATTATGCAATTCTTTTTTTTTTTTTAACGTTTATTTATTTTTTTGAGACAGAGAGAGACAGAGTATAAACGGGGGAGGGTCAGAGAGAAAGGGAGACACAGAATCCGAAACAGGCTCCAGGCTCTGAGCTGTCGGCACAGAGCCTGACGCGGGGCTCGAACTCACAGACCGTGAGATCATGACCCGAGCCGAAGTCGGATGCTCAACCGACTGAGCCACCCAGGCGCCCCTGCAATTCTTTATATATACTGGTTATGATTTACTCTTGTGAAGATATATTTTCCTACTCGTAAGAGTAATGATCTCTCCTTAAAAGCAAAAGAGCAAAATTAAAAGCAGATATTAACAGGAAAAATAGATGTGATAGGTTTATTTTTACTAATACTTAACTTGGTGAAAAAATGCATATGTAAATAAATAACAAGTATTCAAGGAAAAAAAACTTTAAAGCCCTGAAATGACTAATCTTAACTGATTGTTGGGCACAAATGCTTAAGGTTAGAAGCTAAGGGGATTTCTACAATCATATGAAGTTGGTAGAATTTTTGCCTAAATTTCTCACACTTGTGTTATGTAAATGAAACTAACATTTGAGTGACTACTCTCTCCCAGGACATTATTTCATTTAATTATAATAACACTCCTATTGGATAAAAACTAGCATCCTTCATTTTACCGAAGAGGAAACTGATGTTTATAGAGTTTTTAAAAAGCCACATGACTAGTCAGTGGCAGAATCAAGAGTTTAGAGGCAGGTGCTTGCTCTCTCTAATATGTCACCATCAAAATGGGTGTTCAATTCTCCATATAATATTTGGCAAGTTGGAATTGAAATTCTTCCAGGTGATAATACAGTGCATCACAATAGTGAAAATTTTTATCTGTGTTGTTTCTGATAAGTAGAGGGAAAAGCCTGTGTCAGATGAACATGAATATCTTCTACTTAGTATGATTGTTACCACTTGAGTGTTTGCTATATTGGGGGCTAAGCATCATCATGTTCAATTCTTAAGTCAGAGGTAAGTAGTGGTATCCCTATGTCACGGATGAGAATATTGAGGCTTCCTGAAGTAAAATTGTCATAGTCAGGAAACTAGAAGAGGAGAGCTGAGAGTCAACTCAGGTTTTATTCTAAGACTTGTGTTCTTAATTACTCCTAAATCTTTTAGGGAGCTCATCTAACCATCCTGTTTCCTAGGGTGCCCAAGAGGAAAATTGACCAATGGTTTAAGATGTTAAGCCTGTTAGTAATACACATATAAAAGGCATTTAGGGACGTTCTTAAAAGGAACTGAGAGTTTTTCTTAATTGTGATGTTTCCTCAATCTGTACTGCAGCAACCAAGCAGAGGTGACGTAAAAACTTTGTGACTGAGCAAGTGTGACTTGGTGACAGATTCCCACTTTTCAGGGGAGAGAAGGTGGTCTTTCTGTTCACTTGGAGATTTTGTGTCTGCAGCAACAAAAGAAAGGTGTCTTTGATGACAGGCACCCTACTAAAATTTTCCCTTTCCCACTACCTGGCTTAGTCTCTGAATTACAATGGCTCTCTCTCTGCCATGGGTGCACTTTTGAGGGCAGGGACTGCTGTTTTCACATCGCATCCTCTGGACCCAGCTCAGTGCTCACGTGAGGGAGGTACTCATGTATTTGACTGCATTGGCAATTGGTCTTTAGGAATTCTCTGGAGGCTTTTCAGTCATCAGCTTCATTAGATGTAAAATCCCTAGAACATCAAGCTGTCATCTTATTGGGATTTAAATAGGATACTTGGCTTAAAGAGGCTCTTCAGAAACGCAAGTCCAGTTAGGTGGAGAGCACTGACATATGTGGGGTGTAGGACATACATCATGAGGAGAGGTGAAAAGAGAAAAGATTTGTGTGCTTTACTTTTCCCCAATAAGACCCTGGACTACTTTGTGTAACATGCCAGGGTGACTAGAGCTTGGATTTAGTCTGTTGGACTTGGGTTCAGATTTTGGCTACACCCTTGCTAGTGATGTGACTTGAACAACATTATTTAACTTCTTTGCCTTTATGTCCCCATCTATAAAATGGGTATATTAGGAACTGTACTGTGGGATTCGTATGAGGAAAGTTCCTGGTATGGCACATAGGTGCTCAATGTTGTTCCCTTTTTCCATATAAAATACACCCTGCATTGCTCTGGGATCCAGAGTGTATGTTAGAGTGTATGTTCTAAAGTTACAGTGTGTGTGTTTGTGTGTGTATGTGTATGTGTGTGTCACAGAGTGAGAACAAGTGAGAGTGAGCAAGAGAGAGGACGTGCAAGAGAGCAAGAGACTGAGATGGTTTTGGAGGGAAGAGAGACTTTGAGTACATAAAGTTTCAGTTATGACTGAAAGAGATTATGTTAATACCACAGCAATGCAGTTAAACAAGGATTTTAAGCATGAATAACTGAGTTTCATATAAAACTCTGGTGTCAATCCTTCATGAATATGTAAGGAAGGATATGTTATATTAATATTCTTTAATTTAGAGGTCAGTCGAGAGGATATTTTTATTTTTGGTCTTATTGTCACAGTTTGGGTAATTAAATGGTGACAATTAACTGTAATAGCTTGATTGGAGGATTTAGACTTATTTAAGGTATTTCTTATATTGCATTGTACACCTTCTTCAAAACCTTCTTGATGTCCTGCATAAATCATTAAAAATCTTTAAAATTTTTTTTTTGTTTTTATTTTATTTTTGAAAGAGAGAGAGACAGAATGTGAGCAGGGGAGGGGGTAGAGGGAGGAAGACACAGAATCTGACACAGGCTCCAGGCTCTGAGCTGTCAGCACAGAGCCTGATGCGGGGCTCCAACTCACTGACTTGAGAGATTATGACCTGAGCTGAAGTTGGATGCTCAACTGACTGAACCACCCAAATGCTCGCCATTTAAAGATCTTTTACTTGCCCTGTAAGCCCCTGGACCATCTGCCTCCAGTTTTTCTGTTGACATTTTTTTCTTGGTGTTCCTTCGATTGGATTATGCTGGAATCCTCAATGTCCCCCACCAAAGTGCTAAGTTGTACTTCACCTTCTTTGTCTTTTCCCTGAGCTCTTCAAATGTCCTCACCCAAGTTATGCACATACTTCAGGGGTTTCCATCATTATTTCTTTCTTAAAGAAACTTTCCCATTTCTTTAGCCAGAGTGACCTAGCTTCTCTAAATTCCTAAACAAGGACTTCTCTGAAATAAAGCTTTTAGTGGTGGGGGCAACATCCTAAGTAAGATCATACATGAAAATGTGCAAAGCTACTTTCTTTCGTTTTATTTTTATTTAAAAACATTTTTTAATGTTTATTTTTAAGAGAGTGAGAGAGACAGAATGCAGGTGGGGGAGGGGCAGAGAGAGAAAGAGAGAGAGAGAGAGATGCAGAATCGGAAGCAAGCTCCAGGTTCTGAGCTGTCAGCACAGAGCCCAACATGGGGCTTGACCTCATAAACCGTGAGATCACAACCTGAGCCAAAGTTGGACATTTAACTGACTGAGCCACTCAGGCACCCCTATTTTCTTTCATTTTAAAACTAGAAGCCCACCTTCTCTTTAAGGTCAAATTAATTAACAGCTACAGAAACTTTAATTTCTATTGAATACATTCAGGATTAATTAAACATTGAATCTGGAATAAATTGGTCGTTATATGGAGACCTTTTATTTCATTGGGTTTTCAGCCTCTTTTCCTTTTTTTTTTTTTTTCTTTGAAGCTGGTCTTTTTTGGGCTGAGTAACCAGATGGTTGTAGCTTTCAAGGAAGAGAACACTATAGCATTCAAACACCTCTTCTTAAAAGGATATGTGGACCGAATGGATGACACTTACGCAGTCTACACGCAAAGTGATGTGTATGATCAGATCATCTTTGCAGTAAACCAGGTAAATCGAGTATGTGTGTTCCTACTTGGGAGAAAGAACAGCCCGGGAAACTGTTAGCAATGTATATAATAGAAACTGACATTCCAGTGTAGAAGGGTGAACATTTCTGTGATGATAGGTATAAAACCATTTTTAAATTATTTTTAAAAATCTCACCATCAATCTTCTATGAAACTAAAAATTGAGGAAAGCTTATTGTTTAGTGACAGAGAGGCAGAAACTTTAAAGGCTTCATTAAAATAATCAGAGCTAGGGGCTGCATGAGTGCTTCAAAGATTTAAAATTATTAACCGTGGCCCTGGTTGTAAGTACTCATTAAGTCTTCAGAGTTTATACTTTCAGGGGCTCTTAACCAATAATGAGAATATTAACTTTGCAGAGCATATGTAGCAACTAAGATCTGAAGGTTCATTTAAAAATTAAGTAAGGCCTTAAAGTCATACATGACAATGATTTTATTGTAACATTGATTAACTGCCAAAAAAAGTAAATTATTAAAGTGAAATCATGGCTCCTCATTATCTAGAGACAATCTCTGTACCATGAGGTAGCAAACAGCCAGAATGAAATATGTATTTACGGCACCAAGGCTTTCTGTCAATGGCCAGAAATCTATAGTAGTAGAAGGAGATTGAATAAGTTATTACACAGGATTCTGGATCCGTGTGAAAAATTCCTCTGTCAAGGTAGAGGTGCAGAGGTTAAGTGAGGACAGACGCCCAGCCCTGATTAAAGCCCTACAGAGGCCACAGCCACTTGGGGGCCCCATCGGTCAGTCCCACAGGTCACCTACCTTCCAGCCATAGTCCCACACACCACATTCCTGCCCCAGAGTCTCTGACTCCAGCTCCAGGGCTGCCCTTTAGCTGGACACAGTCCTACCACTTATCTCTGACCACCCAGCTCTCGCACAGACTTCCACAAAGAGTCTTACGAGGACAGCAAGGCAGTCCGACCACAGCATATCCTATAATGTTAGCAGGTCACCTGCAGCCCTGCACCTTGGATCTTTTATGTTTCAAGGTCTTACAAGGTTCAAGACTTACAAGTTTCTATGGTCAGGAGGTTCAGATCTTTAGGTAATTCCTGTGAGGATTGGCTCACAGACAGTGGGCACTCAGATGGGCCCGTACTTGTATGACTCGACTTCATGACCCCTGCTTGTTCTCCAGCTTTCCTTCTCATCACACCCCCACCTTGCAGGCACGCTGGTCTACTTGGGACCTTACTACACTCAATATCTTTTACCCTTCGTTTTCATTTAATGGACTTGTTTACCTTTTACACCTTCCCACCCCCAAAATAAAACTACCAATTTGGCTCAGAGTAGCTTTAGCAAGGTGTAATACGCTTATTTCCTCGAATAGAAAACAAAACCCTCAAAACTGACTATCTCTACATCATACTGTTTGCCCCCTACGTGTAGGACGTAATGCTACTTAACAGCATATGCAGCTTACTTTTATTACCGTGGATTTCTGGCTCCTTTTCCCAGTCCCATGGCCAATGGAGAGCTTGGTGCTGTAATTACATATCCTGTCCTAGCAGTTTACCATTTCACTGTGAAGAGATTAGCTCTCATAAATGAAGAGCAACTATTGCTCTTCTACTATAAAAGTGTTAGAATATTTTTTACCTTATCATGAATTTGACAAATATTTGAGCACTTACTCTATGCCTACTACTGTTTTAAGTGCTGGGGTTAGAGCAGTAGCCTTGATAAATTCCTTGCCCTGTGGAATTTACATTCTAATGAAGGAGGTAGATTTTTTTTTTAATTTTTTTTTTAACATTTATTTATTTTTGAGACAGAGAGAGACAGAGCATGAACGGGGGAGGGTCAGAGAGAGAGGGAGACACAGAATCGGAAGCAGGCTCCAGGCTCTGAGCCATCAGCCCAGAGCCCGACGCGGGGCTCGAACCCACGGACCGCGAGATCGTGACCTGAGCTGAAGTCGGATGCTCAACCAACTGAGCCACCCAGGCGCCCCTTTTTTTTTTTTAATTAATGTTTGTTTACTTTTGAGAGAGAGAGAGAGAGCATGAGCGGAAAGGGACAGAGAGAGAGGGAGACCCAGAATTTGAAGCACAGTCCGGGCCCTGCACTGTCAGCACGGAGCCCGATGCTGGGCTTGAACCCACGAACCGTGAGATCATGACCTGAGCCGAAGTTGGACGCTTAACCGATTGAGCCACCCAGGTGCCCCAAAGGAGGTGGATTTTAATAAGTTTAACCCAAACCATTTGATTTCAGATAGTAATGAGTGCTATGGAGTAAAATTAAGTAGCGCAAGAGGGTTAACAGTTTCTTCGAGGTGGTCAAAAAAGGCCTCTCTGAGGATTCGAAGTCTGGGGAAGAAGATTCCAGGCTGAAGGAGTAGCAACAGCAAAGGCTCTTGAAGCCAGAATACATTTAGTATGTTTGAGGAAATACAAAAGAGGGGAGTGTGACTGGGCTAGATCTCTTGGGGCTTTACAGGCCCTGAAAAGGAGCTTTGGAATTTATTCTCAGAGAGACCAGAAGCCATGGGAGGGCTTTCAGTGGGGGAGATACTCTAATATTAGCAAAGGCTAATATCTGTTCCCTCAAGTATTTAGCATCTGTTTTGTATCAGATAGTGTTTTTGATACATGGATACTACAGTGAGCAAATAGACAAAGTTGAGGAAGTCATATTCTAATAGGGAGAGACAGGCAGTAAATAAGGATACCGTTTGTCAGTTGGTTATAAGTACACATAAATGTGCTGTAAAAAAAAAAAAAAAGTAGCAGCAGCAGGCAGAGTGAATGGGTGGAGGTGGTCAGGAAAGGCCCCCCTGATAAGTGACAGGTGGGCAGGACAACCCAGAGTGTGGGGAGGCAGACTGCAGCCATCTCAGGGAGGAGCCCTCCAGGGAGAAGGGACAGCACGAACAGAGTCTGGAACAGGTTCATGTTTTGGGTATCACTGTCCTAACAGCTTTACGTGCATTAATTCACTTATTCCTGTAACAATTCTGTGCATTCTTTTTTTTTAAGTTTATTTATTTATTTTGACACGGAGAGAGTGAGCAATGGTCAGAGAAAGGAAGAGAGAGAATCCCAAGCAGGCTACACACTGTCGGCACAGAGCCCGACATGGGGCTCGATCCCATGACCCTGAGATCTTGACCTGAGCTAAAATCAAGAGTTGGATGTTCAACCGACTGAACCACCCACGTGCCCCAGCAGTCCTGTGAGTTCTATATGGAGACTGGACTGTGGTGAGAGGCGGACGGGAAGCAGGAAGACCACAGCAGTAGGAAGAGATTCAGTTTGTCAGGGTGAGAGGTGAGGTGGTATGGACAAGGCGATGAGAGGCAGTCAGATTTGGAAGATAATTTGAAAGTAATGCATGACTTTCTGATGGGCCGGAAGTGGAGTATGAGAAAAAGAGAGTGAAGAATCGGTTCTAAGTTTCGGCCTGTGAAGCTGATTGGCTTATGGAGTCACTGATTGAGAAGGGCATTTTCATGGAAGGAGCTGGTTTTTCTGTTTGCACGTTTGCATTTGAGATACCTCTTAGACACCAGAGGTGCCATGCAGGCAGATTGCTACCCATGTATGCATTTGGGTGGAAAGGTCAGGAGACGTAAATTTGGAAGCTATTGGCGTACAGATCTTGTTTCAGTGTGGGGCTGGTTGAGATCTCTTACCGAGAGAATGTGGGTGAACAAGTGGAGGACTGAATCCAAGGGTGCTCTGACAGCTAGAGGTTGGCAGGAACAGGATTCAGCAAAGGAGACTGAGACAGAGAGCCTGTGTCCCAGAAGTCTAGGGGAGAAGGCATCCTGCGAAAGGGAAGGCACTCGGCTACATCAAACGCTGTGGGAGGCTGAGTTAAATAAGAACAGAGAACCATGCCTCAGATCTGGTAAAATGCTGCTGGTGGCGGCCTGGACAAGGCCCAGCTCAGCATCTATCCCCCTAGGTCCAGATTACAAATGATCCTTTCACTGATTTTAGCATTTTCACATGCATTTTTATAGTAGAATTATTTATCTGTGTGTCCATCCCACTAAATCCAAGAGATGGCTACCATATCCCTATCTTCGTATCACTTCTTGTGCCAAACAGCATTGTTCATAGTAAACCCTGAAACCCTTTTTTCTTCTACAGAAATGCATTCAGAGTTTGAGTTGATGGTTATTCCAAAGTACCATAAGATTCTCATTGGTAAAATTACATTTGTTTGTTTGTTTAGAGGACTCCCAGGATGAGGGAATATTGCTGTGAAAGTGACTAAACTATTCTTGCAAAGATAAAGATGAAACTATTTTTTTAAGTCTTGCAAGTTAGCTTGGAACGACTCTATCCCCCTTCTTATATTAAAGCAGCAAAGCGGAACTCTGATCTTACGAGAAATAGTTCAAAGATAGTTTGTATTTACACTGAATGCACAGATCAGTTCCTGAACATAGTTCTTTAAAGAAGGAAAGAACCGCAGAGATGACGTGGGTTAAACCTTGAATTTTGTAGACAAGGAACCAGAGGCTCAGAAAGTTTGTGTCTTGCTCACAGTCACAGACATGAGACTTGAGCCCAAAACTTGAGTGCTTTTTCTGGCTGCTGTCCTGGTGCACATTAGCATGTCGCGTACTACGCATGTCAGTGTGAATGTGAGTGTCTCCATCCAGAAAGCAGGTTGGGATCTGCCCATTTCAGAGACGGGCTGGGTAGGGAATCATGGCTTCATTTCTGCCTGGCTGGTGAGTTCCCATTTTCTGTTTCTCTTTTCTGTTCAAGTACTTGCAGCTGCGCAGTATCTCGGTGGGGAATCATGCATATGAGAACAAGGGTACCGAGCAGTCTGCTATGGCGATCTGTCAGCACTTCTACAAGCAAGGGAACATCTGTCCTGGAAATGATACCTTTGACATTGATCCAGAAATGGAGACTGGTAATGTTCTGCAAAAAACTAGAGCTTCTATTTTTTAACTCCTTGATTTATACTTAAAGTTAGCAATTTTGTCTCTGAAAATGTTGATTTGGTCTGTACCGTTAGGTCATAGTGAGAAACTACATAGGGAGTTATCATGTGTCAGGTACCGTCCCAAGCCCTTTACTGTAACTCATGATTTTTTTTTTAAAAAAGCAACAACAACAGACCAATAAGGCAAGGTGTATTATTATCCTCATTTTATAGAAGACTAAAGTATGGCTCAGAGAGTTAAGTGATATATTCCAGATGGAGCTAGGAAGAGGCAGTGCTGAAATCTGACCCAGGCTGTCTGTGCTCTTAGCCACTATACCCTTGACCTGTATATACCACTGCCTCTTATGCTGGATAAGCCAGTTAAATAGACTTATACTATCCTTAGAAGACGTTGTACTTGCAAATTTGCAATGTCTGTAAAACTCCCTCCCCTCAACTGCACTTCACTATTTAGTATCTTTGTGGGTCATTTCAAGGAGAAACCAGAACCAGAGTTCAGAATACAGTGGCTTATTCTTTTTTTTTTTTTCAACGTTTATTTATTTTTGAGACAGAGAGAGACAGAGCATGAACAGGGGAGGGGCAGAGAGAGAGGGAGACACAGAATCTGAAACAGGCTGCAGGCTCTGAGTTGTCAGCACAGAGCCCGATGCGGGGCTCGAACTCACGGGCCGTGAGATCATGACCTGAGCCGAAGTCGGACACCCAACCGACCAAGCCACTCAGGCGCCCCTACAGTGGCTTATTCTTATTAGCAAAGTTCTATTTACAGTCTGTACCTAAAACATTAAATTTTCAAGTGCTTTTAACAACAGCCACTGGGAGGTTTTTTGGAGAAGGATAGTAAAGGATTACAGTACAGATTAGTGAAAACTTCTAACATGCTGTCTTCCCTTTTTTTTCTTAAGCTTATTTATTTATTTATTTATTTTTCAGAAAGAGAAAGAGAGAGCAAGCAGGGGAGGGGCAGAGAGAGAGAGTAAGAGAGAATCCCAAGTAGGCTCCATACTGTCAGTGTGGAGCCCAATGTGTGGATCCCTGCCGATGTGGGGCTCAAACTCATGAACTGTGAGATCATGACCTGAGCCAAAATCAAGAGTCAGAGGTTTACATGACTGAGCCACCCAGGTGCCCCATGTCTTCCTTTTTTTTTTTTTTTCCCCCTTAAGTATAGTCTAGTATAGAGGGGAAAATAGTATTTAAAAAAATAGATCCTTTAAACTTAGACAATTTTGTCTTAAGTACTCCAAATTCTTCAAACTTATGCTTAGGATACAAAAAAGGGAGAAGGGACTCAAAATTTAGGCTTCCAGATTCAGGAAGGAAGATAGCATTCTACAGAAGACTCATGAGACAGAATTCATGTCTTCTGCCCTCCACCCACTCCAGAAATGGTGCATCCACTCGTGTCTTGAAAAACAAATGATTCATTGTAACTAAGGGGTACTGACTTTTGGCTTTTAAATCTTAATTCAGAAGAATAGTAGAATCTGAATAATCTAGTCTTAAATGTATTATCCTTTCAAGATGCAGTTTTACTTATTTATTTTAGGCTATCTACAGAATGTTTTGTTCCTTTCTATGGCAGAATGTTTCTTTGTAGAGCCCGATGAACCTTTTCACATTGGAACACTGGAAGAAAATAAACTCAACTTAACACTGGACTTTCACAGGTGAGGGAGGCAGATGGGAGTATAACTTATATTTGTGTGTGCATGTTTTCACTGCACTAAAGGCTCCTCTGTTTCCTAGACTCCTAACAGTGGAGCTGCAGTTTAAACTGAAGGCCATTAATCTGCAGACCATTCGTCATCACGAGCTCCCTGACTGTTATGACTTTACTCTGACTGTAAGTGTGGGCTGGGCTGAATTTGGCCCCTGTCTGAAGGAAAACTGTTTGATTTAGTTACATGTTTCATCTGCTTGTATTGAAACATGATCAAATATATAGGATGTTTCCACTTGAGTGTGCACAGAAGAAGCATTGGTAGAGCTGGCTCTATTTTGTTGTGGTCATTTACTTGTTAATTATCTATCTTCTGTACCTCAGTGTAAGTTCTGTGAGGGGAGGGACCTTGCCTTGTTCAGTGCAGTGTCTCCAGTCCCAAGAACGGTGCCTGGCACAGGGTAGGTGTTCAAATACAAAAGGAGTAGAGACTTGTAGGTCCCGTGTAGTTGGCTCTTGGCAGTCTGTGGCTGTCTGCCTATGGCCATTGCCAAGGGTTCTTGCCGCCGAGTCTCCTCGCCATAGATGTGTGCACATTTTGCTTATTGGTCACAGTGCCTTCCTTGGGCTGCCTCTGAATGCGCTGGTTTCTCCCCCTTCGGCCCGTCTCTGTTCTGTATATTCCAGTTGCAAATGGCGCTATTAATGCTCTCTGGAGAACATAAGATGCCTGCCAGGAGTGTTCATTTCCTCATGAGGCTCGGGGTCAGTACCCCAGTGCTATCTGGGGCATATGCTGAACAGCATTTGATGCAGCTTGCCTTCACTCAATCCAGATTGCTATGACTTCAGCAATAGTTTGTACCAGAGCTGTGTCCATGATATTCAACAACTGGCTATGAGAAATCAAGTTTTTTAAAGAAATTTCAGAATGTAGTATCATTAGTCATTATGCATATCATTTAAAGGAAAAAGTGCAAATACTAAGACTATTTTGAGTTAGGCTACAAATTTTGATCCTAATATTAACCAGAAGGTTATGAATTTTCAATATTACTTGATTTTTTTTTTAAATCGAGCTATTATTTATCAACAGTCTTGTCTCTTCTTTCTCCTCTCTCTTACCACCTCCTGCACCACTCTTTTTTTTTTGTTTTTACTTTTTTTAACATTTTATTTATTTTTGAGAGACAGAGTGCGAGGGAGGGGAGGGGCAGAGAGAGGGAGACACAGAATCCTACATAGGCTTCAGGCTCTGAGCTGTCAGCACAGAGCCTGATGCAGGGCTCGAACCTATGAATAGTGAGATCATGATCCGAACCAAAGTCAGACAGTTAACTGACTAAGCCACCCAGGTGCCCCAGTCCTGTACCACTCTTGAACTGAGAAATGGTACTTTCAGAAGCTTTATAATCCTCAAGGCTCAGTTCAACTGACACCTTCTTCAGGGACCATTTTTACGATGCTTCAGTTAGGGACACATTCTATGCTCGCAACTCCAAAGTTTTATTTTTGGTTTTGTTTTTATGTTTTGTATGAGCTCACCCACCTTCTCCTTTGTTTTAGGATTGTCTAGATTTTTATCAACTCTGCTAGATTGAAGGCTCCTTGAAAGCAGGAGTCATTCTCCTAATTTTTTTCATCCCTCAAAGAACACAGTAGGTGCTTCAAATATTTGTGGAATGGATGAATGAAACATTTGTAAAGTGCAGACTCTTTCCCATGACTCAGTACAGTGGGGAGAGCAACCTGGCTGGTTAGTCACATGCAGACGTTATATTTTTGCCACTGTTGCAGATTCATCCCAAGCTGTCCCTGTGCATGGTGGATTTAGCAGTGTGTTTCACAGAACTGTGGTAGAACTTACACCCTATAGGGTAGTTTAACGATAAAAGCAATTAGTGCAACTTTATGGTTTAAGTAAACATGAACTGGGGCAGTATATGCCTAATTTAAAATGCAGGAGTTTTGGGGCGCCTGGGTGGCTCAGTCAGTTAAGCGGCCGACTTCGGCTCAGGTCATGATCTTGGGGTCCGTGAGTTCGAGCCCCGCGTCGGGCTCTGTGCTGACAGCTCGGAGCCTGGAGCCTGTTTCGGATTCTGTGTCTCCCTCTCTCTGACCCTCTCCGTTCATGCTCTGTCTCTCTCTGTCTCAAAAATAAATAAACGTTAAAAAAATAAAATAAAATAAAATAAAATAAAATAAAATAAAATAAAATAAAATGCAGGAGTTTTGGAATCAGGCAAGCCTAGATTTTAATTATAGCTCACCAGTTACTAGCTATGTAACTTTAGGCAAATTACTTAATTGGTTTGAGTCCTAGCTTTCTCGTTTGTAAAACAGAATTAATGCCCACCTACCTAACAAAGCTGTTGCCAAGACATCTATGTATCTATGTACCTATCTATCTAGTATACTGCATATATATGAGATATGTAAGGCACCTCCCTAAGTATCTGGTATATAACAGATATTTGATTCATGCAACAGCTATTTATGAAACCTTTCCTATGTATGTCTGTAATTTGGTTAAAATGTAAAAGCAGGGCATTAGCGTTCACTCATAGCAGTTTAGTGCATTCTTGCATCATGTGTTTTGAGGCTCTTTATTAGGTGCACAGGCATCTAGGATTCTTGTGTTAACTTGATGAATTGACTCTTATATCATTATGAAGTGGTAATTTTTACCTCAATATTAATTCTTTGCTTTAAAATCTACTTTGGTTGATGTGAATATAACCACTCCAGCTTTCTTTTAATTAGTGTTAGCATGGTATATCTTTTTCCATCCTTTTGATATTAACCTATTTGTCTTATGTTTAAAGAGGGTTTCTTATTAGGCAGCATAGAATTAATTCTTGTTTTTTTATCCAACTTCATAATCTGTACCTTTTAGTAGGAGTGCTTAGACCATTTAAATTACATGTGATTGGGGCATCTGGGTGACTCAGTCAGTTAAGCGTCCAACTTTGGCTCAGGTCATGATCTCACAGTCAGTGAGTTTGAGCCTCGCATCAGGTTCTATGCTGACAGCTCAGAGCCTGGAGCCTGCTTTGGATTTTGTGTCTCCCTCTCTCTGCTCCTCCCCCCGTCACTGTCTGTCTCTGTCTCTCAAAAATGAATAAACATTAAAAATTTTTTTAATTACATGTGATTATTAATATGATTTCTCTCTTTTTCTGCCTGGGTTCTGCCTAGAGTGAGTATTTTTTGGATATTATTTTAGCTAATTTGTTAGAAGCTTGCAGTCCAACATGAAGAGAAACAGAGTGATCAGACTCACTAAATTTATCTGAAGCCTTACATCTGCAGTAATGTCTGATTACCCCACATGAAGAAGCTTCAGTAAAACTCATTTAAATGACAGACTTTTGAAAAAATGCTTTTTCTTTAGGACTTGAGACAGGAGGCACTAAAAGCAAAGCAAAACAAACAAAACCCACACCTGATCTACTTGTCTTGCTCTCCCTGTCCCTGCATGGGGACAGGGGAGAGAGCCAGAAGGGGAAAACAGACTGGGGAAGGTGTTCTGACATGGCTTTGTCCTACTTGGTGCCCAGTGTCCTGAAATGGTGATCCCTGAAGCAGGACATGGCTGTCGGCTCCCTGTCACCACATCCTTTTTTTATACATATGGTTCTAGAGTGACTAAGGATGAAAATGAGGCCCAGAATGAAAATCAGAGAAGCGCCACCTGAAATGTTTCAAGCCTGAAATAATGAACCTCTGTGTTTGTAAGAACTGCAACAGCACTAACAAACTATCCCTTGGGGGCCTGGGATAGTCAGTTAAGTGTCCAACTTGGTTTTGGCTCAGGTCATGATCTTGCAGTTTGTGAGTTCAAGCCTCACGTCGGGCTCTGCACTGGCAGTGGGGAGACTGCTTGGGATCCACTCTCTCTCTCTCTCTCTGCCCCTCACCTGCTCGTTCACGTGCTCTCTCTCTCTCTCTCTCAAAATGAATAAGTAAATATATATAAAAACTACCCCCGCCGAGTCCCTAGGGAGGGAGGAAAAAGCTCACTTGGACCAGCTCTTGCTCATACCAAGAGGGCATCTTGAGGTACTTGGAGTGGGAGGGAGAGAGAAGTTCTCCTGTTTTATAAGTTGTCCAGGGCTGGAAGACTATCCTAGAAATACAGGATTTTAGAGACTAAAAGTTCTCAACAGAAGACCTTGCTCAACCTTCTCATTTCACAAAGAAAAAAAGGGCTCTTCCCAAAGTTGAACAGAGTTAGCATTGACACGGGGATGAGAATCTGGGTGGGCATCCTGTCACCCTGAAAGATTTGTTTCCTAATTAATGCATAGAGACATCTTGGCTTCAAAAACTATAGGTATGTTTTTGACCCTTTTCCTGTTTTTCGCAGATAACATTTGACAATAAGGCCCACAGTGGAAGGATTAAGATAAGCTTAGATAACGACATTTCCATCAGAGAATGTAAAGACTGGCACGTATCAGGATCAAGTAAGTGATGACGTTTACTAGTTTTCAAAATGGTTATTAAATAAAAGGGTTATTAAACTACTGGGATATGTGGAGCATCAAAGGGAACAACTGGAACATTGCCAAGTCCCTAATTCTCTGCAAATAGATCAACTTATTGTAGGTATCTGATGTTCCAGGCAAGACATAAATTATTAGTACTTGAAATGACTTTTGCTGACTTCTACATGTGTCCTCACTGGCCCAGTTCTTACAAAAAAATGCACGCACCCCCCCCAGCAAAAAATCACATATACCCAACCTAATATTTATTGAGTGCTTACTACATAAGGGCTTCCTCCTACATTTTAATATTTTAATTTTTATTATTTTTTTAAATGTGTATTTATCTTTGAGAGAGAGAGAGACAGAGGGTGAGCAGTAGAGGGGCAGAGAGAGAGGGAGACACAGAATCTGAAAAAGGCTCTAGTCTGTGAGCTGTCAGCACAGAGCCCGACGCGGGGCTTGAACTCATGGACTGTGAGATCATGACCTGAACTGAAGTTGGGTGCTTCACTGACTGAGCCACCCAGGCATCCCAGCGTTTTAATATTTTTAAAATATCCTTGAGATAGGCAGCATCCCTGTTTATGCAAATGAAGAAACTAAGGCTTAGAAGTGAATCTTGGTGCCCCTGGTCATACAGTGAGAGAGACATCAAGAAAGATTTGACCCTGAAGCATCCCTCACATTATATTTAGCTCCTATATAGGTTAAAAAGTAAACTAAATGAAGAAAGGGTGCATTCTTGGAAATATGGACATGAATTCAACTATAGACTGAGTACCACTGAGAATTTTGGGGCTGAACCAGAAAATGGACTGTAAAGAATTTATCTCATTTTCTAGCCCCTTTGGTATGTTGTGCTGGACTTAACGATTAGGTCTGGGATTCTTAGATTCTGGCGAGCGAAAGAGTCACCCCAGCTCCCTGCAAGGCTGTCCCCGGGTCTGGGCTGGGGCCTAGGAATGTACAGGTCACCCTTACTCATGCCACACTTGGAAAATCATTGCTTTAGGGGTAACTACTGGTTGAGTCACAAAGGTCAGAAGCAGTAATGAGATATTAAGAATAAACGATATGGGGGAACCTGGGTGGCTGAGTCGGTTGCATGTTCAAATTCGGCTCAGGTCATGATCTCGCGGTTCGTGGGTTTGAGCCCCGTATTGGGCTCTGTGCTGACAGCTCCGAGCCTGGAGCCTGCATTAGATTCTGTGTCTCCCTCTCTCTCTCTGTCCCTCCCCTGTTCACACTCTGTTTCTCTCTCTCAAAAATAAGTAAATGTTAAAATTTTTTTTTAAAATGACATGAAATTTCTTCATTCTAGTATTTTTTTCACTATTAGGTACTTCAAATATATGAGGCTCTTAAATCACAATTGTATTTCAATGACAAAATTGTTTATTTGAAACACAAAGTTGTTTTGTCATCTGTAAACATTGCAATACTTCTCCACAAACTTTAGAATAGGAAGCATGAGAGTATATGAAAGTATCTGGCACAGGCTTTCTCTCAAATGCTTGTTTCTTAGTTTTTAGGCTTTTCTAAAGTAGATGTAGACGTTTTAGTAACAATTAGATGCCCCTTGGCCAATATTAATGGGATGTTTTATTACTGAATTTTTTTTAATAGATTTTTTTTTTAAGTTTGTTTTGAGAGAGAGAGCACACACGAGCTGGGGGTGGGGCATGGAGAGAGAGAGCCCGAGAGAGAGTGAGAGAGAGAATCCCAAGCAGGGATTCTGCACTTATAGTGCAGAGCCCAATGCAGGACTTGATCTCATGAACCACGAGATCATGGCCTGAGCCAAAATCAAGAGTCTGACGCTTAACCGACTGAGCCACCCTGGCGCCCCATTACCGAACTAGTCTAAGTGCTTGTTATTGTTTTACCAGTAGGGGGCAGTCATGTCACTCAGGTCTCACCTGAGACCTCCTGGCCCCTATCATGTTGTACGAATGAGCCTCTCCCCTCCATCACCCATACCAGCAGTGTGCTTCTTCTAGAGCCGTGGTTCTTGAGCTCTAGTGTCATCTGTAAGAGCTTGTGAAAATGCAGTTTCTGACTCAGCGGGTCTAGGGTGGGGCCAGAGTGCATTCCTAACAGTGCCCAAGGGATGCCACGCATCACTAACCTAGAATGACAGGGGCTGGAGACAGACTGCAAAGATTTGAATCCCGGTGCTGCCACCTGCTGGCTTTATCACCTAGGGCAAATTCCCCTGACCTCTGTGTGCCTCATTTTCTCACCTGTCCAGTGGGGATAATCACACCCCCGCTTGCTGGGGTTGCCGTGAGGATCAAATGAGGTAATACCTACAAAGTGCTTAGGACTATGGGTGGAGTAGCACTACCTGTTAGCTATGGTGCTTTCTTTTCTTCGCAGCACTTACTCCTGTCTGAAAGCATTTTGTTCATGTACCTTGTTTACGTCCCTGCGTGTCTCCTGGCAGTAGAACAGAAGTTCCCCAAGGTCGGGGGCCTGTGTTGTTCACCACTTGTATCCTCAGCATCTAGAAAAACTGCCACACGGTGGGTTCTTGGTGAATATTCTATACCCAGATAGGTATGTTTTAATATGGTGTGCAGGAAGGCCAACTGTATTAAGGACAAAAGACCACAGGCTTATAATTAAAGATCTCCTATTGATGGCAGTAGTAATTTCCAAAAGAAGGCCTTTTATTTATTTTTTATTTTTTATTTTTTTAAATTTTTTTAATGTTTTATTTTATTTTTGAGAGACAGAGAGAGACAGCATGAGTGGGGGAGGAGCAGAGAAAGAGGGAGACATAGAATCCAAAGCAGGCTCCAGGCTCCGAGCTGTCAGCACAGATCCTGATGCGGGGCTCGAACCCACAAACTGCAAGATCATGACCTGAGCCGAAGTCGGATGCCCAACCTACTGAGCCACCCAGGCACCCCCAAAAGAAGGCCTTTTAACTTTCTTTACATACTAATGGGAAGAACACTTACCAGGACCTTTTCTCTTTGCTGTCTTTGTGGAAAGAATGTCTGAATTATCTAAATTACTCTAAAAAGCAGTGTGAAGGCTTCAGATAAAATTTGAAAATGCTTCTGAAGGAAACAAAAAGACTTGAATCAATGGGAGACACATCATATTTTTGGACAAGAGATTTAACATCATGTATATGCCAATTCTCCCTAAATTAACTTATGAATGTGACATGATCCCCCCGCCACCCTGCAAAAGTACCAGTAGGATTTTTAACAATCCTACTGGATTGAGGAATTTAACAATCAGATCCTCAAGAATATATGGGGGAAAAAAACCAAGTAAGAATAGCTAATAAAACACTAATGAGAGGTATTTGTCTTATGCATTAAAACACACAAAAACATCAAAAGGGCAAGATAAGGTACTTGAATACCTACAGTAATTTAATACCTGATAAAGATGTCATTGGGAATGAGATTTGCTCTTTTGATCGGCAAAAATAAAAGATAATTAATATGCAATGGTGGAGAAGACGTGGAGATGTGTGTAGGTATGTAAACTGGCATGATGTTTTTGAAGGGCAATTTCTTAGAATTTCTTTCTTAGAAATATGCATATGCCTTACCCCAACAATTTCGCCTTTAGATATTCGTTCGCCTAAAGGATCACTTTGATCCTCACGGCAACCCCAGCAAGCGGGGTGTGATACACAGAGAGGACTTGAAGAATTGTTTGTAGCAGGAAAAAACAGATTGCAACCTGAGTGTCTTTACAAAGAGTATACATCTATATTGTGGTATGCCATGCAGCAGTTAAAAGAAATGAGGCTAAAAATGAAAGAAAAAAAAAAACAAAACAAGAAGTAGAGGTCACCGTATGAATGTCCCACAGTATAAGCAGGTAATGCTCTTTCCTTCCAGTTCAGAAGAACACTCACTACATGATGATCTTTGATGCCTTTGTTATTCTGATATGCTTGGCTTCGTTAATCCTGTGCCTTCGATCTGTGATTACAGGACTTCAGCTTCAGCAGGTAGGGGTTGCTGCTTGCTAGGAATGCTGGGAACATTGTGATTGACTGAGAAATTCACTGTGCCTCCCTCTTTCCCCTAAAGGAATTTGTCAATTTTTTCCTCCTCCATTACAAGAAGGAAGTTTCTGTTTCTGATCAAATGGAATTCGTCAATGGATGGTACATCATGATTATTATTAGTGACATATTGACAGTTATTGGATCAATTCTGAAAATGGAAATCCAAGCTAAGGTAAAGTGGTTTTTGTTTTTGTTTTTGTTTTTTTTTTTTTTTTTACTATTTATGTCATTGTTAGTATCAGATTGGCACTAATATTTTCTCGGGATGTGAGAATTTGCAGAGTAAATGGTTTCTTTCAAACATGGTGTTAAATAAACTTAAAATCGCTAACAGTAAGTTTCTTAAGTCTAGTCAGGCAATCTCTTAGGCAGAGTTTTTCAAAGGTATATACAAGCCTCTGAGTCAGTCATTTGGGTACCTGGTAAAAATACTCCATGTTACACTGATGAAATCTGAGCTCTAGGGGTGCGCCCGAGAATTCTTAGATGTCCCGAAGTAAAGAAGGTAAGAGGTGGGTTTTTTGTTGTTGTTGTTTTCACAAGAAATGCTAGAATCTTCAACAACAACAAAAAGAGTAGGGCCCTGGGTGAAAGTGAAGCCAGGCTACCACTGTGTGAGTGATGACAGTTGCTGCCTTTTTCTTACTTTCCCCGTTGATAAGCTACAAGATTTTCCATTCTAAGTCGGGATTAACCCAGCCTAGAAATCACCCCCCCCTCCCCCACCACCGCCGCCAAAGCAAAAATCGAATTAAAAAAACCTGATACTGTTCAAACTGACCTTGTTCAAATTTATATTTTTCTAGCCCTGGCTTCAACTGAGTGTGAGGATGAGCCACCTGGGGAGTCTGCTGATTGAGATTCCCGGTCAGAGGCCCCACGTGCAATGGCTCAGATGAGATAGGAGCGTACTTCTCCCTCATGTAGTAGTCAGGGTGGGTTTCCCAGGTTGGCAACTCACTCAGCTCCACGCGGTCAGTCAGGGACCCACGTTCCTGCCACTGAGTTTCTCTGGAGCCCAAATTGTGCGGTTGATCCTGGGTCAGCTCAGGAACAGGTTGCAGCCTGTGTGGGAAGGGAAGGGCAACACGAGACGGCGGCACGGCGGTAGCTTTTCCAGTCTGAAAGCCTTGGTAGTCTTGGTAGTCTTTGCTCTTGTTCACATCCCACTGGAGAGCGTTTAGTCACATTTAACTGCAAGGAGCTGGGGAAAACAGCCCAGGCATGTTCGCTCCTTGGAAGGAACGAATGGATTTAGGATGATATGGAGTCCCTATCATTGGACTAGGGAACAAAAAGAAAGGAGCACAGGAGATATGCAGCAAATCTTTATTTTTACCAGCCTTAACTATCATTAACCTCATTGAGCTCTTAATGGTGTCCAGCAATGTTTTTTACATTTTTCTAGGCCATTCACTCCCCCATCTTTCAGATGATCGTTTCACGTTTTTATCCCTTCTGGAAACTCTAAAACCCCTGCCCCCTCCTCACTGTCAAGTGATGAGCTTCTTTCCTGTTCACAAAACCACAGATAAAAAAAAAAAAAAAGAAAGAAATTCTACAAGGCTCCACTTCATTTATCTACCTGCCAGCATCAGTGTCCATACACTCTGCTTTTTCTGTTTCTGTGGATATATTATTTTGGCTACTCTCCATGACCAACCCCATGTGCCTCCCAGATGCCAACCCCCCTCCCCCCCTTGCTTATCTAAGAACTTAGCTCCAGCTTTTCTTCTTCCTTTTCCCCATGCATCATCAGTTTCCCGTTCTCTACCATGCCATTCCCAATAGTATGTGTGTTCTTTCTCCTTTATAAGAGACAAAATCTCAACCTATTCTCTATCCAGCTACTTCCCTATTTTTTTGGCTCCCCTTTACATAGCAAAAGACCTTAAGAGTAGGTACCTTTGTTTCTAATTCTGTTCCTCCTATTCTGTGTTACATCTGCTCCAATCTGGCCGCCCTACCACCTTACAGAAAATGTTTCTTCCGATGACCTCCAGTGTTGCTGAGTCCAATAATTCATTATTTATCCTCATCTTGACCTATCAGCAGATTTTAACACTGCAAGCGTTCCTTCTTTGTTGACGCACTTTTCCCCTGAGCTATCACTTACCTGGTTTCCATCCCAAATCACAGGCTGGTCTTCTGACTTCCTTTGCTGGTTCCTTCTCATCTCTCCAACCTATTAAAGTGACAAGGCCTCAAGGTGCAATGTTTGGACATATTTTCTTTCCTGCCACGGTCTTGGTGCTCTCATCCTGTCCATGGCTTTAAATAGTACCTCTCTGCCGATGATTTCTAAATCTGTGTCTTCAGTTTGGAATTCTTCTCTGAACTCCAGTCTCAGATATTCAATTGTCACCTTCATATCTTCATTTGGACGTCTACTTGGCACCTCAAATTTAACATACTCTGTGGTGTACATATACAATGGAACACTACTTGGCAATGAAAATGAATGAAATCTTGCCATTTGCCACAATGTGGATAGAACCGGAGGGTATTATGCTAAGTGAAATAAGTCAGCCAGAGAAAGACAGATATCCTATGATTTCACTCATATGTGGAATTTGAGAAACATAATAGATGACCATCCGGGAAGAGAAGGAAAAATAAGATAAAAACACAGAGGGAAGCAAATGATAAGAGACTCTTAAATACAGAGAACAAGCTGAGGGTTGCTGGAGAGGAGGTAGGTGGGGGATGGGTTAATGGGTGATGGGCATTAAGAAGGGCACTTTTTGGGATGAGCACTGGTTGTCATCTGTAAGAGATGAATCACTGGGTTCTACTTCTGAAGCCAAGACTACACTGTATGTTAACTAACTTGAATTAAAAACAAAACAAAACAAAAAACAGAACACCCCAAATCTCAATCTCCACCTCCACAGGCCAAACCTGCTTCTTCATGGCTTTTTTAACTTCAGTTAATGGCAATTCTTTTCAGGTGCTTAAGACAAAAGCCATACATTTATCCTTGACTCTCCTCTTTGACTAATCCCCTCTTCCCTCCATCTAATCCAAGAGGAAATCCTATCAATCTACCTTTAAAAATCACCTCATCACCTCTATCATTACTAGTCTGGTCCAAGCCACCATCAGCTCTCGTCTCTATCATTGCAATTGCCTTCTCACTCTTTGGACAGTCTGCTCTTAATCATAGCAGCCAAATGGTATCATATCCTGTTCAGAGCTTTCAAATCTCCCCAGCCTATCAGAGTAAAATACAAAGGTGTTAAATTAGCCACGAGGCTCTAAACTACCTACCCCCTTACCTCTGTGACTCTGTACTCTCCCCCATTGCTCACTGCAGCTGGACTCCATCTTTTGAGGCACCCTCCTGCTATGGGGCCTTTGCATTTACTTGTCTCTGTGCCTGGAACACTCCTCTCCTAGCTTTTTGCTCAGCTTGTACTCTCTCACTCCTCTCAGGTCTTTGTTCAAATGCAACTCCTTTTAAAATGCAACCCTGGAGGCATTCTTTTTCCCCTCCCCTGAATTTTCTTCTCAGCACTTACTATCAGCTAATGTACTGAGAGTTCCATTAATTTATTTCTATTATCTCTCCCCCCCTCCCACCACTAGAATGCAAGCTTCCGGAGAGAAGGAAATTTTGTCTCTCTGTTCACTTCTTTGTCCTTAGCACCTAGAACACTGCCTGATTGATTCCTATTACCCACCCACCCCCCCCAACGAAATATTTTTTGTCCCAATGAATTTCTGTTACATAATCTGGTTATTTTTTTCCACTCTGTTTTAGAGTCTAACAAGTTATGACGTCTGTAGCATACTTCTTGGGACTTCCACCATGCTCGTGTGGCTCGGAGTCGTTCGATACCTCGGTTTCTTTCAGAAGTACAACGTAAGGATTCCATGGATCTCCATGCTGTTGGTATTCCTATCTTTCAGAGTTATTGCACTGCTTTGGCTGAGGGACAAGGGGATTCTAACAGCCTCTCTTACTTTCCTAGCTCCTTATTCTGACCCTTCAGGCAGCGCTGCCCAATGTCATCAGGTTCTGTTGCTGTGCCGCAATGATTTATTTGGGCTATTGCTTCTGTGGATGGATTGTGCTGGGGCCTTACCATGATAAGGTACCAATAAACAACGTTTTCCTGTTACTATCAAGCTCCTAAAATAGTGCCAGTTATTCTTTTAAAATGAGCTCCTTCTATTTTGTGACTCAGCCTGAAAATGTCGAAGGTCGTATATCTGGTGCCATGTTTGTGAACTGGTAAGGTGTGACCAACTTGAGAGAATAATTGATTCACTCAGCTACTTCACCTCCTTTTATGGACTATATCAGATAATTATGTCTTTTTTTTATTTTATTTTATTTTATTTTATTTTATTTTATTTTATTTTATTTATTTTTTTTACCACCTATGAGATCAAGATAAGTCAACTTGATTCATCAATATAAAGAGTCGGCTTTTGGGGCACCTGGGTGGCTCAGTCGGTTAAGCGTCCGACTTCGGCTCAGGTCACGATCTCGCGGTCCGTGGGTTCGAGCCCCGCGTCGGGCTCTGGGCTGATGGCTCAGAGCCTGGAGCCTGTTTCCAATTCTGTGTCTCCCTCTCTCTCTGCCCCTCCCCTGTTCATGCTCTCTCTCTCTCTCTCTCTCTGTCTCAAAAATAAATAAACGTTAAAAAAAATTTAAAAAATAAAGAGTCAGCTTTTTAGGCAAGACTTTTGGAAATGTGATTTTATTAAAAAGGGAGTATAGGGAGGAACTTGAAGAAATCTATGCATTTTTTTTGTTACCAGAGTCAGTCCTGATTATAATACCATTATCCCAAATGGAATGAACTTTAAAATGAGAAGTATGAGCATGCATGGTTAGGACTTGGGTATCTCTGCATAAGTGTTTCTAGGATCTCTTCCCATGTAGGCAGAGGGAATGGTCAGACTTGACTCAGAAAAGCGCTGAGGGTGCAAACCAGCAGCTTCAATTCAGGCTGCTCCCCTTAAGGGGAGCACAAAGAAGGAGCTGCTTGTTCAGGAAAAACAGTAGGCATTATACAGGTTACAGGTATCACATAGCAAATGCTTGTAATTACTGCAGGCTAACTACATAGTTTACAAGGATACGTGGTCCATTATTTTTTAGTATAGTGTCATGAACAATCTCCAGTGGGAAGGAATGTGAAATAAAGTGAACTTTTTCTCTTTTCTTTTTCCAGTTCCGTTCTCTGAACATGGTCTCCGAGTGCCTTTTCTCTCTGATAAATGGAGATGATATGTTTGCCACATTTGCAAAAATGCAACAAAAAAGTTATTTGGTCTGGTTGTTTAGCAGAATTTACCTCTACTCATTCATCAGCCTCTTTATATATATGATTTTAAGTCTTTTCATTGCACTGATCACTGATACATATGAAACAATTAAGGTAGGTTCATCAAGAGCTTAAGTAGCAGCATTTTTCTAGAACTTGTAGAATGGCAATAAAATATGGTACCTAAGAGGGAGGAGAACAGCTAGAATGTTAATTTTTTCAAGGTGGAAAAGAAAGACTTCAATTGTAGATATTGAGAAACAGAAATGAAGAATTTGAATTTGTAGAATATTTTAGGTTTTGTCTCTAAGTAATTGTGCTTTTTTTCAAACAAGATTTCTAAACTCGTATTAGAATTCTAAAGACCAGTAGGCATTGGGTAAGTGAAACATATGGCATTTCAAAATTTGATGGGGACCATTTAAAATCCAATTTTCATAAAGAAAAATTAACCTCTTGGTTTGGAGTGTACTGTGACTGAACCCAGACTCTTGGCAAGGACCTGCCTGGGACTATCCTGAGGCCTGATCTCCAGAAGAGTGAGGGGATTGATATGTCAGGTGCTAGCCATGTAAGCTTTATATGTGTTAGAAAAGCTGATTTGAAAAGCTATTATTTATATTGTCCCTCACATGGGATATTTTAAAAGTTATTTTGAGCCCTTTGAAATATGGAAAAGCAGGCTAAATATCGCTATATATTTAAATTTCTAATAACCTTATACTATTAGGTATACCATTGACATAGACACTTCCACTTGGGGACTTTCTGGGTATGAGAAGGGGTACTGAAACATGATATCATATAAATGGCCCCGGGGATAAAGAGAGGGTTAGTAGGAGTTGATGAGTTGATAATTATGAATACCTTGCTTGTGAAGCCAGGGCCATGACTTCATTTTTACTGACTTAGATTTCAGAAACTGATTGTCTTTATTAATACTTGCTTGGCAGATGTGTGCTTAGAGTCACCAAGGCCACTGAGAAAGAATATAGTTGTACCTGTCTAAATCCTGCCCCACTGTGCTCTAAAAGTTCACTGCCTTCAGCTCTTCATGCAGAGAACTATATGTTATTCAAGGGTGGTAGCCAAGGTCTCAAAGGTAGTAATGTTAGTTAACAACTCTTGATGATACAAGTCTGAGACTCACAGTTTAGGTGTTTACCTTTTTCCATGGGCCCAAAGCACCTGTCAGGTGGGCAAGTGATGGCTGGTCCTCTCTGGTCAGCACATGCTCTAGAGATCTTAGACCCTGAACTGACCCCTTAAACCTGTCTGTCTGAAAGAGAGACTCCCAAAGGGTATATAGAATGGATTCTTCCTGGAAGGATGGCTCAGACTCAGATTCAGCATGCCCATTTTGGATTGAGCCAGACTCATAAGAGAGAGCCCAGGAGGACACTGCAGAATTCTAGACTGACTTTTCCGTAGCTAAACCTAAGAATGTCTCTAGAGGCTATATCTCCCTGAAAATACTTGAAAGTGACTGAATTATCCCTTTAGAAAGATTCCCTCCCTTGACAAATGATCCATTTTGAATGTGGAATAAAGCTGTTTTCAAGGGACTTACTAATGAGAACTTTTTTTTTTAATTCTTCTATGTAGCATTACCAACAAGATGGCTTCCCAGAGACTGAACTTCGTACATTTATAGCAGAATGCAAAGATCTACCCAATTCTGGAAAATACAGATTAGAAGACGACCCTCCAGGTTCTATATTCTGCTGTTGTAAAAAGTAGCTATCAGGCTAATCTGTGCTCTAGAGGGATATATAATATATAGCTGAGTTGGGAAACTGTATGGATATTTTAAGATCAGGTACAGTATATTTGAAGACTATTGCTTTGAGCAAACCAATAGCTATAATTTATCAAGAACTATTTATATTTTTAAAAGCAATATTTAATGTCTTTTGCAGCTTTATATTGGGTTTATTTTTTTAAATTAACTTGGATGAGAGAAGCCATTGGGTTCTTGTTATTTCTTGTTTATTTTGCCATAAGCTTTAGAATATGTTCTCTATCCCCCTCTTCAGCTCTTACACTCTTGCTTCCAGCTATTTTTACTGGATTGATTGTGTCATCAGTGGAGAACAATGCCTAGTCTGACTTCATAAAACTCACTAACTCTGGTCTTGACCACTCTCTGGGGTTCATCCCTGAGAGAGAGGGGAAGTGGTTGGTATATATCAGTAATTATTTTATTTTATTTTATTTTATTTTATTTTATTATTTTAATTTTATTTTTTATTGGAAAGAGAGAGCAAGCAAGCGAGCACGGAGGGGGGGAGAAGGGCAGAGACAGAGAAAGCAAGAATCTTAAGCAGGCTCCATGCTCAGCATGGGGCTCAACTTGGGGTTTGACGTGGGATTATACATGGGGCTTGATGTGGTGCTCAATCCTTGGGATTCTGACCTGAACCAAAATCAAGAGTCAGCTCAACCAACTGAGCCACCCAGGCATCCCTAATCATCGCATTTTAAATTCTTCTCTTGGGGCGCCTGGGTGGCTCAGTGGGTTAAGCGTCTGACTCTGGATTTTGACTCAGGTCATGATCTCACAGTTTGTGAGTTCAAGCCCTGCCTCAGGCTCTCTCCAGTCAGTGCAATGCCCTCTTCAAGGATCCTCAGTCAGTCATTCTCTGCCCCTCCCCCACTAGCTCGTGCATGTGCTCTCTCTCAAAAATAAATAAACATTAAAGTACTTTAAAAAAAAACCTTAAAAAAACAATTATGGTCATAACTTAAAAATAAGTAGAAAATGTATGCCTTAAAAGACGAAGAACAAAGTCTACATTCCTTGGATACTGCTGATTGGAATTTTAGGGAATTTTACAACATGTATCTTTGTTTTGTGTGCTATTCATTCAAATAGAAATGAACTTAATGATGTGCAATAAAGGTTTTCTCAAAGCAAACTTTTTTTGTAAAGAAAACTGATTTGTTAATTTTTAATTTTAAGGGCTAAATGAAGATAGCCTTGAGACACTGAAGTCTTATTATTTAATATAATGAGGATCATAATAATGACTGCAGGCGTTGAAATGTGAGGTTCTATAATAAGTATAAGCTATTCTTGCAGTATTTATGGCTTTTAAGAAATGGAAAATCTAAGTCTCTGGATCCCCTGGTGTTTCACTTGCACATTAAAATTTGAGCTACTTGGAGTTCCCTATTGCAACTATTTCTTCCCCTACAGTGTTTGATAAGAATTTATTTATCGTTTAGGGGCGCCTGGGTGGCTCAGTCGGTTGAGCGTCCGACTTCAGCTCAGGTCACGATCTCACGGTTCGTGAGTTCGAGCCCCACGTCAGGCTCTGGGCTGATGGCTCAGAGCCTGGAGCCTGCTTCCGATTCTGTGTCTCCCTCTCTCTCTTGCCCCTCCCCCATTCATGCTCTGTCTCTCTCTGTCTCAAAAATAAATAAACATTAAAAAAAAATTAAAAAAAAAGAATTTATTTACCGTTCGTTTTTTTAAATAATGCCTTTATAAAAAAAAATAAAATAATGCTTTTAGACCTGTCAGTAATATGTGCATCACCAATTATAGCTATTATGTGCATGTATGTCTTTCCCGCTTTATGAAACGAGGGAAACTTCTCCAGATCAGGAAAGTGATTCAAGGGCAGTGACTGTGAATTAGATCTCTCTCAGCGTAGCAGTGTAGTGAGAATAAAGATTTTGGAAACTCAAAGATCTGAATAGAAATCTTGGATCTACTACAAATTGTGTGGGTGACCTCAGGGCAGCAACTTAAACCTCTCTGAACCCATTTCCTCATTTCAAAAGCAGATGACAGTACACAGAGTGCTGAGTGTTCAGTGAGATAACATGGAAATCAACCTTCGAACCGAGTGGGCACACAGGGTTACTCCTGGCCCCTTGAAGCACAGAGCCCTTGCACATGGTAAATGTTCTTAATAAATGCACTGTTAACAATGAATTTTCTTTTTAACTACCCACTGATTAGTTATTCAGTAGAAATACTGAAGTTTTCTAAAACTTCTACTGAAGTTCTAAAATTTCTACTGGAGTTTTCTAAAACTTCAGTATTTTGGGTAGTTTGCTGATACAAAAAAAGTTATTCCAGTTTACAGTCCACTTCTAAAGGGATTGTTGTCCCTGGTGGAGTGCTAGAATTTTGAAGTTAATAGGGCTGTTCCTTCATGGCAAGCTTTTCTTTGAATTAAAGGCTTGAAAATTCTTTACTATAAAAATTGTGTGTGTACATATATACACACACATAATATTTCCTACTTTCCATATACTTCCTCCAACACTCTGCAATCAAGTCACCGTCTGCCTTTTTCAAGGGGGTCCACATCCTCCCCACAAGAACACAGAGTTCCATTTCCTCTCGTTTTCTTATAAAAAGGAACCTAACCACACCACCCTTGCACCCACCTGCGGGCACTGTACTAACTGGGTAAACGGGATCTTCCAAGCCTGTCTGCACTCAGTGGGCACCTCGATTAAAGGGACTCTAAGTCATTTTTGCCTTAAAAGCGACCTGCAAAAGAGGGGTCAATTATGTATATTTGTTCGCATCATTCTGTCCAATTACATCTACCTGAAGACGCACGTTACAATAATTACTTGGCAGAATATTCTTTGTCTTCGCTAAACCCACAAACCTTTACACACTCGCTGATCCAAATCTCCTGGAAGTCGGACTTTCTCTGCTTCTGCTATCACGTGAAAAGAAGGAAGAGGGCTCCCAGGAAAACAGGCTGTTGGCCGGGTCCAAACTGCCAAGTCAATATCACCCAAAGCAGAAACATGACATTTGGACAAATGCCGGAGACCCCCACCTTCTAAGATTCATGCCTGGTTTCCCAGGCCGGTTCCCCTACCTTTCGTGCTCTGGGAGGGAAGAGCAGAGGCCGCTGCGAGCGCAGGCTTACAGAGTCCCGACGCTCGGGTCCTGCAAGTCTGTGCCGCCCCTCTGTCCCTCCCGGGGTCACAGGGACACGTACTCCCCGAGCAGGGGGTTCGCTCAAGCTCCCCCACGCGAGCGAAAGGCCATTCGTTTTTCTTCCCTTGCGCGTCGGTAGTTTTAACATCTCCGAAACATGACTCTTGTCACAGAGTTTTGTGATCGTACACTTCAGAATACAAACACGTTCCAATGAATGAACTTAACCGAATGAGCTTGCCAGTTTATGTAAGGTCCTAGAGGAAAGGACCATGTCTTTCTTATGCTGGTGTCCACAGTACCCAGCACTCGGCTTGGCACTGAGTGTGTCCTGAACGCATCAAAATAGAAATGACTGCAGAAATGCGCAGAATGGGTGCAGAAAACAAGAGGGAGCGAAAAAAGGCTGGGGTCGCGGGGAGCAGGGAGTGCGCGGCCCCGCCGCCTGGGGGCAGTGTGGAGGGCGCGCGGGCGGCACCAGCGCTCCACAGTCGGGCTCCCTTTAGAAGGTGCTTCTCCCTAGCCGGACCTCCCGGCAGACACCCCGGACGCGGAGCGGGCTGGCCGCAGCGCCCGTCACACCCGACACTCCAGCGCGGAAGCTTGGGGTCGGCACCCCGGGGCCGAGGCAGGTGCAGCCATCCCACCCTCGGTCTCCTCCTGCCGCACAGGGGCAGCACCATGCCTTCCGGCGTGGAGGTTCTGGACCTGCCGGCGTGGAACGGAGCCTCAGGCCTGTCCTGGGGGCCCCGCCACAGGTCAGTACCCTTGGGTCTCTCGGCTCCAGCCCGCTTGGAGCGTCCTGGGGGCCCCCTGCCTTCCGCGGGCCCTCCCCGGGGGCCCCACCGCCGGCCCTCCCCGGACTGCTTTCCTCCTGGGGTCTTCGGGCGTCCCTACTCCGCTGCTTCTCCCACCGCCCCCGCCTGGCTCCGCTAAGCTGCCTCCAGCCCCCCGGGGCTCGGAGAGGCCCGCCGCTTTACACGTGGAAAAAAAGTACCCCGGGGCCCAGCTCCCAGCTCGCGCTGCCCGGAGGGAAGCAACGCGGCGGAGGTGGTGACTCGGGGGCGGGGCGGGAACGCCTGGCCACGCGCCGCTGGGCTCCCGGCTCGCACTTCAGCCTTGCGGTCCCGCCGACGCGCGGCCGGAGCAGCGCCCCGCCGTCCCTACCCCCGGGCCCGGGTCTTCGGGCCCCGGGGGGCTGCAGGAAGGGTAAGAGAAGGGAGCCCGCCTAGCAGGGCTCCAACTTTAGGGAAGGCGTGCGTGCCCGGGAGGGCTGAGAGGTGTGTGCACTGAACGGGTTTTCCTGCTCGGAATCCCCAAAGCCGTGGAAAGTTTTGAAGGCTGAGACGTGGCCCGGCAGCCTTATCGGTTTCCCCAGGCCGGGACGCGGGAGACAGGATCAGGTGTTTTCAGGCTAACCGTCAGGTGAGGCGCCTGAGCGGTATCTTTCAGGATGTCGGATTCTGGAGGAACTCTCATCAAATGGATGGCTTTGCTGTTCTAAACTAGAGCTTTCTTGCTGCCTTGGGCGTGCTTATATTAGCTGCTTGCAGTTAGTTAAATAAGGCTGGGCTGTGCCTTCCGGAACAAACAGGCCTTTTCCTCAGGTGGGAGGGTTACAGTGTGGTTAACCCCAATTCCTCTACCTTTATGAAAAGGCGCACAGTTCAGCCGGATGGCGCTGCCGAGGGGCCCCGCCTCCGTGGTCAAAGCCGCCACCACCCAGCTGCGTGGCTGAGCCCGAGCTCGGGGGGGTGAGTACCAGCAGGCCTTGGCTCCCCCTCTGCTCACAAAACAAATCCAGTGGTGGGCCTTTACATTTTCTCGAAATAGTGGAGAGACTCTCCTGCGTTTCTTGCATGGCGTTCTCAGTATTACAAGTGGACTTATGCTAGCAAGGAAAGCCAGACTTTAAGAGAATTTACTTGATCTCTGGTGGCTGTCCAGATGACTTCAATTCCAAGCAAGCGTGGTGTGTGTGTGTGTGTGTGTGTATATATATATATATATATATATATATACATACATATATGTTTTTTAAGACCTTTGAAAGGCTAGGTTTGAATTAGAGGACATAACTGTGGTACAACTTTGACGACTGGATACATGCAAATGTTACACCAAAATGACCATCTCTCTTAAATGTCGATTTTTAATGGGGCAGATGGGCAGAAGTGATACGTTTCTTCCACTGCCTTAGCTCTAAAAGCCCTGTCCTAAAAGGTGGGGAGCACACAGACTCCGGGTTTCCTTACTGTCTTCTGCGTGGACTGATACACAGGCTTGTGCTTACGGTGGGTGTGATGTATATAATCTGTGTTGTTGTTGTTTGTTTTAAATCTTTAGTCCGGTATTTTTCTTAGCACGTTTCCTTCACAGCTTAACCATTTGTATCATATCCAGGGAGTATCTCCAGAGGCTCCCATTCTTATACTACAGGACACACACTTGGCCGTGCACACAAATAGCTTTCGAAGGGATTTACATTTGAAATCTATATATCCTGGTTGTGCAGGACCAGTGGGAAACAGTGTCATTGTAAACTGAGA
The DNA here is from genome assembly GCF_023721935.1 of Panthera uncia. Taxonomy (NCBI): domain Eukaryota; kingdom Metazoa; phylum Chordata; class Mammalia; order Carnivora; family Felidae; genus Panthera; species Panthera uncia. The sequence goes on from NW_026057585.1 coordinate 34,408,439, forward strand.
ATGGAAGAAGGGGTCATCGAGAGAGGGCATGGGAAAGGTGGTCTAGCTGTCAAGATATGAATTCGGATGTTTGATGTTCAAGGGACCAGCTGCATTGTTCTCTGCAGAGGTGGGACGTGGGCTTCACACTTTTGAGAGATATTCACCACCTCTGTGATGTGCTAACCAAACAGCCTAAGCTGGGGGGAATCCAGTAGCTTCTTCCGTTTGAGTCAACAGTCTCAAGATTTTAGCTCATCTTCCTCTTCATACTTCACGTTGCGTCAAATAAGCTCCCAGTACCAGAAACTTGCCCTTCTCCTTTAGCAAACCTTCCTTAAACCAGGGCTGTGGCCTGGACGCTTTAAAAACAGACATTGAGGAGGTCACCTGTTGGGATGACCGCTGGGTGTTGTATGGAAACCAATTTGAGAATAAATTGTATTTAATATTAAAAGAAAAAAAAAAACAGACACATTTCCCACTCTTCTCCTGAGCGTTGCCATGCAGGGGTCAACATAATGGTGCCAATTTGATTTAATCCCCTACACTTAAAAATCGGTAAATCCTGCAGTGTTTTAGAAGGCCATGTTCTTTTCTCCCAAGGAAGAGCATATTCAAAGTGTTGTTTCTGGAGTGCCTGGGTGGCTCACTTGGTTGAGCATCCAACTCCGGCTCAGGTCATGATCTCACGGTTCGTGAGTTCAAGTCCCACATCAGGCTCTGGGCTGACAGCTCAGAACTTGGAGCCTGCTTGGGATTCTGTGTCTCCCTCTCTCTCTGCCCCTCCCCCACTCATGCTCTGTTTCTCTCTCTCTCTCTCTCTCTCAAAAATAAACATTACAAAAATTTAAAAAGTGTTGTTTTTAACAACAGAGTAATAAATATAAAAACTCATAATGAAGCAAGGAGGAAGAGTAATGGAGACAAATTTTGAACAGAATGGCAGAGAATAGAGAACTCAAAGTCAGGAGTGATCATATTCACAAGCTAATCTCTTCAGGCTCGGTCTCTTCACTGATGTGAAGTGAAACCCAGGATAAGACAGTTCTTAAAACCTAGTAGAAAAACAGGTGACTTCTTGTGGCTACAGTTTTCAAAGTAAAATTAGCAGCCAAAGAAAACCCTTTTGGCCATGAAAGATAAAAGTGGAATCTCTCTAGCGAAGGCTGGGCTGTTCTTAGCCACAGCCAGGAGTCTAGGTTCCACATGTGAGTTCTAAAGAATGAGATCACCCTTCAGTGAGCTCTTACATCATGATTATGGGCTTCATAGAGAAAACTTTTATTTCCAGACTTCATTCTTTTTTACTCAAACTGTAATATTCTTTTCAGGATCAAATGTTTAAAGCCAGGTTTTGGTTTGTTTACTTGTTTGCTTTGGCAATCATGGCGGGGTGTTGTGCGGGGTGGGGGGGGGTCCCATTTTCCTTAGATGACCTCTAGCTGAGCTTTCTACTCTGATCTTGGACCCCTGCCTCCTTTTCCCTGGTGTGGCAAGACAGCTTTGGGGAGGGGGGGAGGGAGGTTGCCAATATTCCTGTCCCCTCAATAGGGGGATGGTTTCCTTCCTTCTCCTTTGAAGGTTGTCTTCTGTTATCTCTCCTTGAATACATCTGTCAGGCAATAATTGGTGACTAGTGAAGCCAAAGGTTCTGAAAAATTGTCCTTGCTATAATTCCAGAAGACCCATAATTTAAATGGTGGGCTTTAAAAAATTATATCACCTAGAGCAGCTAGAGGGAATTGTCACAGATAGGGTGAACCTAGAGATTCCCCAGCTGACACTGAGGTGGGCTTGTCTAAGAATAAGGTAAACTCATCCAGTGGTTTGAGGAGAAAGTGGTTACTTATGGCTTTATGGCTTTTAATTTTCCTTTTCCTTTGGGAGAGTCATTAGCATGACCCTGTTAAATGGGGATTTTGTTGAAATGTTAGAGAAAGCCAAATGTGAAGGCTGCCATGATTCCTCTCATCTTCTCCAGCTGTAAGTGCTTTTGGAAGCCTGTATTGCTAAGAAATGGAGTTTTGCTTTACTTATCTCTGACCTAGAGAGCTGATTGGTCAGGATTTTCAAAGGGGGCGTGACTTGTTCAGAACCAGCACTTTGAAAATGTGCAGCCCTACTTCTGCTTTCTTGCTTGCCAGAGGCAGCAAAGTGGTGATGAGAGGGGATTTTATAGGAACTGGGTGGCATGGTCAGTCGTCTTTAGGGAAATTCCTGAAAGTTGTAGCATGCACATTTTTTATGAGTGGCTCCAGTGGGAAATGAAAAGCCCTACAGTTTTTCTTCTCCAGTGCTTCTCAGGATTAGAATGACCATGTCATTTATGTCCTGAGAGCTATGCTTACACGGTAACCAGAGTTTCTGTCTTTTTCCCCTCCTTCCTTTCCTCCCTCCTTTCTTTCCTCCCTCCTTTCTTTTTCTTTCTTCTTTCTTTCTTCCTTTCTTCCTTTCCTCCTTTCCTCCTTTCCTCCTTTCCTCCTTTCCTCCTTTC